>NC_080674.1:94534229-94789229 GCF_030445035.2 Dasypus novemcinctus
TAGTGATTTCCCCCAAGCATAATCAAGTTGTAAATTAAATTAAAACCAGTTAATTGTGACATTTCTATGAGGAAGTAAAATATGAACAGAATTGTGAAAAATGGAAAGAGGTCAAGCTTAGTGAAAGATGAGTGGGACAGATCGAAATTTTCTTCCCCTTTATCTGCCTTTGGTGCTTAGATGTTTCCTGTGGTTGTTTGTGAAGCAAGAATGTCACTCAAAACCTAAGGAAGCAAAGATTGCTTCATAGTTCAGTTTTTTCTTTCAAAACAAGACACAATAGTATGACTAATACTACTTTATAGATAGTAGGGTTTTTTTTCCACTTTTTTTTGCAGAAGAGTGAAGAGCAAAATGAGAGCATGCAAATGGGTGTAATTTGTTTCAACATAAGCTTCCTCTACGTTTTCAATAATATTTTTCTAGATAAACTATTCCCATGGTGGTGAGAAGGCAAAGAAGACACAAGCATTGTAACCTTATTAATTTTCTGAGAAATCACTACCAATGGGAACCTTTTGTACTTAGATTGTACTGTTCTTGCTAAGTAAATCACAATTCAGGGGTCACCCTTCCAATTATTTCTGTTTACTTTACCTGAAGTCACAAAGGATATTAATATGCTTCTGAAACTGGTAAAATATTTACACTGATGAAAAGAAAGAGGAACCTCTTAAAGGAATTGTAATTTTTTAAAAATCAGCAAATGCTTATTTATGCATTGTGCATGGGTATGAATTCATTGCATAATGTATGGTACTTGTGTGTGATTGACCCTTAGTCTGCCAATTTTTCTATTCTAATACAACATGATCTTAATTTATTGCAAACATTTAGAATGAGCATTGACATTTTTCCTGTTCCTATAGATTATGAAGCCAAAGTTAAGGCGCTAAAATCATTTCTTTCAAGACTATTGGTATCTAGGCTGTCTCTGCTAATTTTTAAAAAGTCACAATAGGGATTCATATACTTCTATTAAGATGATAGTTTTAAACCATAATCTCTGTTTCAGACATTTAATTTTCACACCTTTACATGTTTTTCATGGTTCAATTGAATATTTCTATTGGATAATAGTGACCCATACTAGTTTGAACTAGATTAGAAATACAAGTGATTCTTCTGTGAGAAGATACTTCATTGTGGGCATAGTTCAGTAGAAACACGTTCACCACATCTGTGCCTAAAAAATCCTATAGATGAATATCCAAGGCATTAAATACATGTTTGATAGTTCAGCACTGTTCCACATGGCACTGCAGTAATTTCCCAAACTACCCCTGCAAATAGGACCTGAAAGGTAAGACTAAGCAAATCACTTATTCTTAATTCTTTAATAAACATTTTTAATCAAACCTTGAAAACATTAGCATATTTTCTGGCCCTGATTGTCACAAATAAAATTTCTTATCAGGATGCTATTTTATTATTTAGAATTATATTTTAAAAATGTCTTTAATTATTAGCTGGAATAGTTAAATAGACTCGCTGTCCCTTGGTTTTTGTAAAATCTTTTATTTGGATTTTCCTTGAAAAAAATATGTATCAAAAATATATTTAAAACTGTAAAGTCATTACTTCAAAGCAAAAGCATTAAAATAAGGCCAATAATATAAACTTCTTGTAGCTGTCTCAGATTCACTTAAATTTCTCAGTGGTGATTGGCCAGATTTATTATATCAAGACAAAATTGTAAAATTCTTTAGTCTCTCTGATCTCCATGTACTTATTCCTTTTTATCCTAAAGAGACAATTTGGTGGTCCCATCTGTTGAGCTTTGGTTTCCCTACCAAGAAGCAGAGCACTCCCTGCAAAAGCCCTCTTGAATACTCTTTTGAGGGAATCCTGCTACAGATGTGGCACATGAGCCATGTTTTCTTTTGATGTCAATTTTTCCTTTTTACAAATCCATTATTAGGTTATTTTCAAAATGCTTGCTTTATAATGACATCTTTAATATGGAACTGATACCAAATCAATCTAAATAGTGGAAAATTTTCAAATAACATTTTAGATTTTGCCAGTATTTTACATAATTGGATAAGATTGCCTTTTTTGTTATTATTAACACAGAAAAGGCTCTACAGAAAGTGGCCACTGTAAAGTGAGTTCATCACTATGAGCATTATGAGTTAAACATTCTAAAAACACGATTATGTTGTCTATGGTTATGGTACTATCTTAGGGAAAATGAAATCTAGCTTCTGGAAACAGAAATGTCAAAAAGAACCCATAAAACTTCTAAATAGTTCAACATATCAACTACTCAGATTAAACAAAGAGAATTCTGAAAAATTTTGTTTTATATTCGGCTCTAGATTTTAATTTAATAACTTTCGTTTTCTTTCCATTCTTTTAAACCACACTAACCTTCATAAATACAGTTTTATTTAGTTCCATTTCCATAACAAAATATTTCACACTTTGCAGTTGCTTAGAAGTAAATATGTTTCAAATGCTTTATAAATAATATAGAAAAGCAAGTAATTACATATAAACGCTCACATGCAAACACACATACACAGTAAAAAAAAAGGTCTCTGAAATTCTATCAAATATGATGGATTTGTTCATGGAAAAAAACATGGAAGTCACTGAGAGTCTCTTGGCATTTAGTTGTCATTGCTCTGAATATTCTGTGATCTATTGCATCCTTGTTATTTCATATATTCCCTTTGCATGTTACATAGGTTATCTTAAATATTATTTCTGTAACATTTCTTTCATATAACTAAATCTTAAACAGTACAAAAGTTGCATATTGATATCAACCACTTAAACTCTCATCTGTGCATTTTGATAGATATGTTGCCATCTTTGCACAAATAAAAATAAACTTATTTTAACTGCTTTAGATTTAGTATTTGCCTATGGGTGTGTGCACATGTACAAATATACAGACTTTCTATTAAGTGTACTATCGAGTGGATAAAATTTGTTTCGCAAGCTCATGCATAGATTATTGGTCAGATTGTAGAGATATCTGAAGCAGAAAAGACCTCAGCTCAGCATAATGAATATGTCTGCCAGCCATTTTTATAATGACTTGCTGCAGATTTTATTGTCTGACAAACCCCGTATGCTGTGCTGTACTGTGAGCTTTCTTGTTCGACATAATCAAAAATGATGCAATGTATCCCTAGAAGTCTAGCTGGATTAAAGGAAGAAGCAGAGTGCTAGAGTGCTGCTTCTGCCAATAGTTTGGTTACACATTGTGTTGAAATTATTTTGCAGGTGATAAATACACAATTACCCTAATTTATAATGCATTGTTCATGATCTGTAGTAAAGACATTTTTCAGACATAGACCTTTCAAATCCATTTATATGCCTAAAATTTTTTGCACGTATTCATTAAATAAACCACCAGGTGTATCGAAACCACATGAGATGAAAATATTTACCTACACTTAGAGAGTCATGAAACTTACTTTTGTTTGTTAATTTATTAGTATATTTCATGTAACATTTTAACATTTTCTCATCAGGGAAGAAAAGATTTCAAATGAGAAAAGTTTCCAATTATTAATAGTTAAGCACATCAATTTTACATTAAAATTTATATTTAATAGGAGTGATCATTTTCAATTTAGCACTTCCAAATATGTGAAAAGATGCATGCTTAGGCTTAATAAGAATGTATTAATATAAGTTCTATAAAGTACACTAGGCGGAAGAGTTGTACAATAGAACTGCATGGTATGTATATTCACTTTGGTGATAAATGCTTCATTTCTTCTTTAGAGGATTATTAAAACCACTCTCTGGAGGAATAAAATGGTGGAAGTCACACATTTAATAGCTCAGGTACAAAGAGTCAGATTGTGCCAGTTGGCAAAAGTTAGCAGGAAGCTGTCACAATAAATGGCAGCAGCTGCTCATAGTTCTAAAGAGTATGTCCCAGTCAGAACTGAAAACTGATGGCATCTACATTAATACTACCTTAATGGCCCATCTGCTGCTCCATAGGGTCCCTAGCTGCTGTATGGAGTCATAGGCATTTGACAGGCAGTCTCTGTATGCCAGACGCACATTGTGCCAAATGTTTTAGGCTGCTTCATCTCGTTCTGATCTGTCAAATTCTCCCTACTCATTTATCAGGCAAGGAGTTATGAGGGATTTTTCTTTACTACACATCATTGGTTTTCAGCATTGGGGCAGCTAAGAATTTGGAAGGCAAACTATTTTGGTTATTTTTGTTTTTCTAATTGATGATGCAAGGCAAACAGCTTCAGTTGTCTGATAAACAGTACTGTATTGGATAGGTTAACAAAGCGCTGTGACAAGCAAGCCCTGTGGAGAAATCAGTTGAGTGTATTTTTAAAGGCAATGCTGCATAAATTTGATCTGTGACTGTGATAGAAGAAAATATTATGTTTCTATAGAACCTTACTAACTGGCAAATATTATGAGAGCTTACCTCTAGGTTGTGGAGGTAGGAAAATATTTCAATCTTATATAGGAGCACTGTTAAAGTACATTGGTAAGAAAAGGAACATTAACATTTGGAAACATCTCAAACTTCGATTTCCAAAGTGTCAAATCTTAAATAGTCAAACACTTATATAAACAAGTTATATTTTGTAGCAGTGGATTAAATTGCACAGAAATTATACCGTTCAACATTGAGGATGAATTATTACTTTTTTTATTGAATGTTTTGAATGGTTAGAGCAGTACAATTCATATGTCATTGAGTAAATGACTAATGGAAACTGTACATAATCACATTGATAACATCTTTATATCAAACTATGAAAAACTTCCTTTTTGAAAAGTATCTCTAGACAACAGGATTGAGAAAAATGTCTGAGTTAAAAGATCTATTGCCTTTCTCATTTGGGGGACCAGCCCCAAAATGGCTGCTAAATATTTGCATTGTAGAAGACCTAGTTCCCTACTGATAGAAGGCAGCTGATAGAAAAACTATGCTTCCACAGGGATCTCCCTGGCTTCCTGAATACTTTCTGTACTTACAAAGGATAGTTATTCCATATTTATAAGAGTTCTTCAGTTGATATTGTGACCTATATGTATTTCCTTCCTGTGATGATTTTTCTCTTTGTTCTTTTGTTTGTTGTTGTGATTTGGAAAGTAGTCAGTTTCTAGCATTATTAGTTTTATGGGTCTCATCAGATCTTTTTAAGATATTGCAGGGTCAGATGCTGGACTTTATATATCCTGCCATAACTCCCTGAATGTACTGGGGGAGAGTGTGAACTGCAGGGTAAACTATTATCTGTGTAGTGCAGCAGTGCCCCAGAATGTGTTCACTGAGTGCAATGACGGTGCTGCAATGATGAGGGAGGTTGTTGGTGTGGGAGGAGTACGGTGGCAGGGTGGGGGATACACAGGAACCTCTTATATTTTTTAGTGTAACATTTTTTTGTGTGACGTATATATCTTTAAAAATATATAATTTACAAAAATGAAAAAAAAAGACAACTCCTTGTGAAAAAAAAATCTATGATAGACAAAAATGCTACTCAATGGGTATAAACAAGGCAGACATTTCACACGTCAAATTAGAGAGGATAGGTGGAAAAAAATGAGAGGGTAGGTGGGATAGAGTTTCTTTATTCCAAGTTTTTGCAGTTTTCCCAAACACAGCCAATAACAATAACAGCAATAAAAATATTTATAATAATTTAAAAGCACCTATTAAAATATGTTGCTATGTTTTCTTAGAAACATAATTAACTTCCCTCGAATAGTAGATCATGTGTAAGTGACAGCGCATCTTATCTGGGTAGGTATAGAGCATAGAATCTTTTGGTGAGCAAGGTTCTCACTGCTCTCTTCTTATATACTTTTGCATCAAAGCCATTCATTGGTATTTGGGAAGCTTCTAGGATAAAAATGTTCCGGTTACTCGGCACATACAATGTGCTAAAAACTGTGTTAGAAGTATTATTGTATTAATCAGTAATCCTCAGGAAAACAGAACCAACAAGATATAAATAAAATGAAATTTATTATAGGAATTGGCTCACATGACTGAGAGGCTTGGCAAGTCTGAATGGCAAGCCAAACTCCAGAGGGGAGGTCATAGGTTGGGAACTTCCAATGAAGGTTTTGATTAATTACTCAGGAGAACCTGGATGGCTGTTTTTAATGCTAAAATAATCATTCTCCCTTTAAGGCCTTCAACAGACTTCCCTCACTGCTGAAGCAAATCTCCTTAGTTGATGGCAAATATAAGCAACCATAGATGCAATCAACTAACTAATGATTTAAGTCCATGAAATATCTTCACAGAAACATTCAGACCAGTGCTTGTTTAACCAATCAACTGAACATAAGCATCATAGCTTAGCTTAGTTCACACATGAACCTAACCATCACAATTATGTACCACATTTGATGGTCACAACTCTTTGATGAAGTATTAATCCTCATATATATTTGAGGCTTTGGAGTATTAAAGTATTAAACCAGGGTCACAAATGAGGTTAAACTGGATTTGAACCTCATTTGGGAGAAGGCAATATTATTTAGCCTCACTGTTTACAATTATTTTCAAAAAAAGTAAAATATCAGGCAGACTAGGGAAATCCTGGAGAAAGCAGGACTGTAAGAGGCAGTGTGGACTTGAGAAAGAAGTCACTCCAAAAGGAGTCTGGCAGACAGTGCTAGCCCAGAACCAAGGCCTGCATATCAAAAGGGAGCGTTAGTTCTTATTACAATGCCTTGGTGACAGCAGAGCTCATTGGGACACAGCCATCTCTTTCGAATTTGAAGTTCTGAGGAAATGGCTTGTGTCTGAATTAGAAGGGCTGCAAATCTTTGGGATCTAGGCAACCCTGCTGTGGGATGGCCCTTGATGAAATGCGATACAAAGACAGATAACACTGCTTCTCATTCTGGGTAGGGTAGGTGGCACTGATGATGAATTTTCAGTGCAAATCATATCCATTTGGCTCAGAAATTGCTTGTTGAACTATCACAAAGGCTTGGAGAAATATGCCTGTGTTGTAGCTTCTCTTCCTGGAGACAACAGTATCCTTTTATCATGGTGATTTGTGGATATCTACATAAGTCCTTTTTCCCTTTATTAGAGAAGTTATGGGTTTACAGAGCAATCATGCATAAAATACAGGATTCCCATATACCACTCTTTTATTAACAACTTGCATTGGTGTGGACCATTTTTTACAATCCATGAAAGCATATTTTTATTATTGTACTATTAACTATAGCCCATGTTTTAACTTGGGTTTGACTATGTAGTGCAGTTTCATGGATATTTTAAAAGATTTTGTTTTAGCATTATATATACTGTGGCAGTTTAAGATTACTTATGAACCCCCAAAAGAGATTATGTTCATAAACTAATCTATTCCTCTGGGTGTGATACCCTTTGAGTGCATTAGATTCAGCTGCCATATCTTGATTAAATTACCTGTTTAGATTAAGATTTTAATTCAACCATGTCAGTAGGCTTGACTCAGGTTTGAGTCTCTGCCTCCTTGGTGGGCTGATATAATGGGAACTCAGTCAAGAAGACACAGAAGAGGAGACAACTTGGTCATTTCAGTCCCACCAAGTGACAGAAAGAAGGCTCGAACACCTAAAGCCACAGGGTGAGATGAGCCATTTCACTTGATAGTTTACAGCTGAGGAGAACAGAGCAGCTGAGCAACTGATAAGGCCTGGAAAGAAACGAGACTGATATAGAAAGCCCTGAGAGACAAGCCCTATGATAGCCTACAGCTGAGATTGGAAGAAACTGGGCCCACAGAACCTTAAAAGGAAAAAGGAAGGACAGATCAGTCAGAGATCACCTACCATCTTGTTTCAACATGGCAGTTGACTTAGGTGAGAAAGTAACCTTGAGCTGAACTCTTTAGGGAAGGAGTTCTTAACCAGGGGCCCATGGACCCCCATGAAAAGGGGTCCATAGAAAGGTTTCAGGTCTGTGAGCTTGAACTGAAAATTTAAAAAAACTATTCTTGAGGGGACATGTTGGTGTAGGTATGATATATTTATTAAATAATACCTAGTATTAGTGTGGACTTAGTAAGGGGTCTGTGGTTTTCACTTGACTGGCAAAGTGGTCTGTGGAATAATAACTGTAAGCTTTTACTCCACCCCTTGGGCTAACTAATATACACATATTCTAGCATTTCCCCTTTAACCACATCCAGACATATATCTCAGTACTATTAATTATGTTCACAACTTTGTGCTACCATCATCCCCGTCCATTACCAAAACATTTCCATCATTCTAAACAGGAACCCTGCACATTTTAAGCATTAACTTCCCATTCCCTATCCCTACCACATCCCCTGATATCCTATCTTCTAAAGTCTCATTCTGTGAGTTTGTTTATTATATCATAACAATGAGAACATAGAATATTTGTATTTTTGCATCTAACATTTCATTCAATATGATGTCTTCAAGATTCATCTATGTTGCTAATGAATCAGAAATTCATTCCTTTTTTATGGCTGAATAATAATCCATTGTACATATATACTACATTTTATTTATCCATCCATTTCTTCATGGACACTTGGTTTTCTTCCATCTTTTGTCAATTGTGAATGAGGCTGCTATGCACATTGGTATGCAAATATCTGTTCGAATTCCAGCTCATTTGAGTATAAATCGAACTGTAGGATTGTCCAGTTATATGGCAGTTCTCTATTAAGCTTTCTGAGGAACTGCAAACCTGCTTTTCACAATGGCTGTACCATTTTACATTCCCACCAGCAATGGATAATTCTTTCTATTTTTTCACATCTTCTCCAACACTTTTTATTTTCCATTTTTTAAAAAGATAGCAGTCATCCTAAAGGGTGTGAAATGGGATCTTATTTTCATTTTGATTTGCATTGTTTGATGGTTTAATGATGTTAAGCATATTTTCATGTGCTTTCCAGACATCTGTATATCTTCTTTGGAGATATGTCTATTCAAGTCTTTTGCCCTTTAAACATATATATATTTTTAAATTTTTGTTGTTAATTTGAAGCATTTCCTTATATATTCTGGATAATAAACCTTTATCAGATATTTCATTTCCAAATATTTTCTTCTATTATGTAAGCTGCTGCTTTACTTTCATGATAAATCCTTTGAGGCACAAACCTTGTTTGTTTGTTTGTTTTTGGTGTTTTTTTTTTTTTAATTTTGATGGGATTTCCTTTATATGCTTTTTATTTTCTTTTGTTGCCTGTGCTTTAGGTTTAAAGTCTAAGAAGCCATTGCCTAACACAAGTTCCTAAAGATGTGTACCTATGTTTTTTTTTTTTTTCTAGCAGTTTATAGTTCTAGCTCTTATATTTAGGTCTTTGATCCATTTTTAGTTGATTTTTGGAAATGATGTGAGGTAGAGGTCCTGCTTCTTTTTTTAACTTTTAAATTTTTTGCAAATAGATAAACAGTTTTCCCAGGACTATTTGTTGAGATTATTCTTTCCTAATTGAATGGTCTTTGCCACCTTGTCAAAACTCAGTAGCACATATAAATGTGAGGGATGGTTTCTGAAATCTCAGTTTGATTCCATTTTTCTCTATTTCTGTCCTTGTGCCATTATTGTCTGGCTTTGTTTCAAGATCAGAAAGTATGAAACCTCCAACTTCATTCTTCTTTTTCAAGATAGCTTTTCTATTTGGGGCCACTTATCCTTCTATGCAAATTTGATGATTGGCTTTTCCATTTCTGCAAATAAGGCTTTTGGAATTAGATTTGGATTATATTGAATCTGTAAAATTTCTTGGGTAGTATTAACATCTTAATCATATTTAGTCTTCCAATCCATGAACATGGAACACAGAACATTCTTTCATTTATTTAGATATTCTTTGATTTCTTTTAGCAATGTTTTGTAAATTTCCATGTACAAATCATTTACATTCTTGGTTAGATTTATTCCTAGATACTTGATTACTTTAGTTGTTATCGTGAATTAAAGTTTTTTTCTTGATTTCTTCTTCCAATTTTTCATTGTTCATGTATAGAAACACTACTGACTTTAGGCTATTGATCTTGTACCCCACCACTTTTCTGAATTCTTTTATCAGCTTAGAATCACCTAAGCTGGACTTTTCAGAGTTTTCTGTATATAGGATCATATCATCTGCAAATAGGAAAATTTCATTTCTTCCTTCCTAACTTGGATGCCTTATATTTGATATTTCTTTTTCTTTCCTAATTTTTCTGGCAAGTAGGTTCAGTTCAATGATGATAACAGTGGTGACAGTGAGCATCCATATCCTCTTCCTTATCACTGAGGGAAAACTTTCTGTATATCCCCATTAAGAAGGATGTTACCTGTGGGCTTTTCATATATACCCTTTAACAAATTGCAGAAGTTTCCTTCTATTCCTAGTGTTCTAAGTGTTTTTTATGAAAGGGAAGTGGATTTGTCAAAAGCCTTTCCTTTATCAATTGAGAGAATGATATGTTTATTTTTTCTTTTATTCTCTTTATGTCATGTATTACATTAATTTCCTTGTGCTAAATCTCCTTTGGATACCTGTTGTAGTTCAAGGGAGGTTCAGCATGATCATGGTATCTAATTCATTTACTGTGTGACAGATTTGGTATGCTAAAATTATCTTGAGGATTTTTGCATCTCTATTCATAAGAGATACTGTCTAGTAATTTGTGTTTTTTTGTGGTGTCTTTATCTGACTTTGGTATTAGGGTGAAGTTGGTCTCAAAGAATGAGTTAAGCAGTCTTCCCTCTTCTTAAGTATTGTAGAAGAATTTGAGCAGAATTGGAGTTAGATCTTCTTTGAATATTTGGTAAAATTTCCCTGTAAAGATATCTGTTTCCACTTGTATGGTTTTACATTTTATATCCAACAACATAGACTTATCATTGCCTTTTATTTATTTGTATTTTAGAACTTATAGGAAGTAAGAGGTGGATTTACATGCCAAAGAATACACAATAATACTGGTATCTATAATTGCCCAAAAGCTTTCCTTTACCATAAGTCTTTACTTATTTACGCAGCTTTGAACCACTATACAGAAACCTTTCATTTTATCTTGAAATAATCCCTTTATCATTGTTTATATGGCAGTTCTAGTGGTAATGAATTCCCTTAGATTTTGTTTATTTGATAATATCTTAATCTTTCCCTCATTTTTGAAAGAAAGTCTCACTAGATATAAAATTCTTGGTTGTTAGTTGTGTTATTTTAGCACTTTAAGTATTTCCACCCACTGCCTTATTGTCCCCATGGTTTCTGATGGGAAATCAGCACTCAATTTATTTGGGACTCTGTTATATGTAGCACACTGTTTTTCTCTCACACCTTTCAGAACTCTCTCCTTGTATTTGAATTCAATAGAGTGATTAATATATGAGAGGGTATACTTTTCTTCATGTCTATCCTGTTTGCTGTTCTTTGGTCTTCTTAGATATGCATATTAATGTATTTTGCTAAGTTTGGGAAATTCTTCTCTGTTATTATTCTTTGAATATGCCCTTTGCCCTTTCTCTCTTCCTTCTCCTTCTGGGACTCTCATAACACATATATTGTTGTCCTTGATATATTTCAGAGGTGTCTTAGGTGATTTTCACTTTATATATATATATATATATATTTCTTTTTGTGCCTCAGTCTGACTCATTTCAAATATCTTGTCTTCAACTTCACTAATTCTTTCTTCTGCCAGCTCCAATTTGCTGTTAAAAACCTCCTGGGCATTTTTCATTTCAGTTATTGTGTCTTCAACTCCAGTAGTTCTGTTTGATTCATTTTTTTAAAATTTCTATCTCTTTCCTAAGACTATTATTTTTCTCATTCATTCTTTTCCTGATATCTTTCTGTTCTTTGCATATTTCTTCATCTCTTTGAGCAGTTGGAAGATCATTTTTTAAAGGATTTGTTCACTGTGTCCAAATTCTTCATTGGTGTTTTCTGTATTTTTATTCTCTTCCTTTGGATGGATCATTATTTCCCATTTCTTGGTTTTCCTTATCCTTTTTTGATGCACATTGTACATTTTAATATTTCAAAGTGCTACCTTTGGGATTTATTCCCTGAGATGTCTGATCCTTAGTTTTATAACTAGCTTGTGCTAAGACAGGGATTTTCCTGAATCTCAGATCCCCTATCTGGAAGATCTGCTCAAGTAAATGCAGTGTTTAGGGTTTTCCTTGTCTTTGTGGATTTTGTCTTGTTGTGGGCTTTTGCTTATTAGTTGTTTTGGAGTTCCCCTGTTTACAGGAGTTTGGTTGTCCCCTCTATTTCCCAGAAGACAGGTTTCCCTCTCCTGGGTGTCTGAAGTCAGCAAACCATTATCCTAGACTTTCCACCTCTATAGTTTTTTACATTCCTTTCATTTTTTCAAGCTGCTTTTGCCTGCAGGGCAAATTCTTGGAGGAAGGAACCATGGAGAGGACTTTCCCAAATCAGTCTTTCCTAGACAAAACATGGCTAGATACCCAGGAGAGGGGTGCACACTGGATCCAACATTCCTTTATGAAGGAAAAAGGAAGGAAGTGTACCAAGGGCTCCTCCAACAGTTCCCATCAGTTGGGCTTCCCTGGTCTGCCCATCAAATGGTATTCTTCTTAACCATCCCCCACAGTCCTGAGGAAGCTGCATCTGTAGTTCTGCACTGCTACCACTCCCGTCTGGAGCAAATTGAAACAATGGCTCTCTGCCTTTTTCCAGGATGGGTTGAAAACAATAGCTATCTTCAGAACTGGTCTTCCAGTGTATCCAAATTTGCTAATGCATATGTGCCTAAATATGTCATCAGTACTGCCACCATCTGTTTTGGGGAAAGAGGATTTTTCTGTCCTTCTTTTTCACCAGCAACTGTCTAGGGGCTGGACATTATGAGAGCCTGTCAAGATAGGGGAATTGGTGCTGGTAGCATTGTAATTTATCAGACTCTTCCTACCATTCTTCCCTGGATGCTGTAGAGTATTCTTCTGACATCTGGAATTTCAAAATAGTTGTTTCAGATTGTAGCTGAATGTTTAGTAGCTGTTTTGGTGGAAAGACTGAGTCTTGGAACTTCCTACTCTGCCATCTTGCCCAATGTAAATCTTTTATGGTATGTTATGGTGTGTTGTGATCTCTATTAGCTCATATTACCTAAGATTCTCATATATAATATATAATAATAAAGAATATGATAGAAAAATAGTGGCTCACTATTCCATGCTAGACAAGTAGACAAGATCACATTCTGCTAGGTTTTTTTTTTTTTTTTTTTTTGAGTTAATGAATTTTCTGGGCAATTCTGAATTTTTCTTAAAAAAAGAGTGCTGAAAATGAAAGCATGAATGTATAAGACATGTAACAGGTTTGGCCTTAGCTGGGAAAATATCTTGAAAGGAAGTACCTTCAGATGCCTTTTGAAGGAAACAAGGATGCCATAGATAAAACTTTAAGGGAAACCTCATTTTTAAAATCTGCCTATCTAGTCCTATCACTGGAATCCTGAATGTCAAAAATACAGGTACAGAAAGTGTTGATGGGCTCTAATAAAAAAGAAAAGTGTTGATGGGCAACATGGATGAAACTTGAATCTCTCATGTTGAGTGAAATAAGCCATATGCAAAAGGATGTTGAGCATTTTTACATGTGCTTTTTGGCCATTTTTATATCTTCTTTAGGAGATGTCTATTCAAGTTTTATACAATTTTTTAATTTATTTTTTGTCTTTTTCTTGTTAAGTTAAAGGATTTCTTTATGTATTCTGGATATTAAACCTTTATCTGTTATGTGGATTCCAAATATTTTCTCCTGTTATATAGGTTGTCTTTTTATTTTCATGAAAAGTCCTTTGAAGAATATAGGGTTTTAGTTTTGATGAGGTCTTATTTTATCTATTTATTCTTTTGTTGCTTGTGCTTTGTGTGTAAAGCCTCAGAAACTATTGCCAAACACAATTTCCTGAAGATGTTCCCCTATGTTTTCTTTTAGGAGTTTTATAGCTCTATGTCTTACATTTAGGTCTTTGATTCATTTTGAGTTGATGTTTGTATATGGTGTGAGGTAGGGATCCTCCTTACTTTTATGCAAATGGAGATCTAATTTTCCAAGTACCATTTGTTGATGAGACTATTCTTTCCCAGTTGAGTGGTCATTGCCACCTTGTCAAAAATCAATTGAACATTAATGTGAGGGTTGATTTCTGAGCTCTCAATTTGATTCCTTTGCTCTATATTCCTATTCTTATATCAGTACCATGCTGTTTTGATTACTGTAGTTTGTAATAAGTTTTAAATGGGAGGCCTCCAATTTTATTTTTATTTTTCCAGATGCTTTCACTATTTGGGAACTCTTACCATTCCATAAAAATTTGATGATTGGTTTTTCCATTTCTGAAAAGAAATTTATAATTTTTATTGGGTTTGCATTGAATTTATATATTGCTTTTGGTAGTATTGGCATCTTAACAATATTTAGATTTCCAATCCTTGAACATGGATTATCCTTCCATTTATTTAGATCTTCTTTATTTCTTTTAGCAATGTTTGATCATTTTCTGTGTATAAATCCTTTACATCCTTGGTTAAATTTATTCTAGATATTTGATTCTTTTAGTTGCTAGTCTAAATGGAAATTTTTAGTCTTGATTTCTTCTTCCAGTTGCTCATGGCTGGTATATAGAAACACTACTGATTTGGGGGTGTTTATGTTGTACTCCACCGCTTTGCTGAATACATATGCTACCTGTAAGAGCTTTGTTACTTGTCAGGAATTTTGTGTATTCCTGTTTTGTGGTTTGTCTTGTACTCTTTTGTCACACACTGCATTTAAAATTTTTAAGTAGTAACTTTATTATTTATTCCCTGAGATGTTTTTTTCTTGATTTTGTAACTAGTTGATGATAAAACAGATAGTTTCTAGATTGTCATTCATCCTATCAGGAAAATCCAACAAAGGCAAATATGAAATGCAGTTTCCCCCATGTCTTTCCTTGGTCTGTCTCTCATCCTGGTTTGTGCTTTTTAATTGCTTTGAAGTTCCCCTGTTTACAGTAGTTTGAATGTTCCTCTGTTTCCCAAGGGACAGACCTTCTACCACTTTCATGTGTTTAAATCAGGTAATCCTTTTTTCTTAGGTCATTTGTTTCAATAATTTCTTACACTGCTCTCTCCCTGTTGGCTAATTCTGCTTTTGCCTTGAGGATAAATTCTGGAAGGTGTCATGTGGTAACCATTGAATGGAAAGAGCAGTTTACTAGTCTTTACCATACTTTACCAGGCCCTTCCTCCATCTCTACCCTGAATATTGTTAGATGTTGTAGTGAGACCATTGGGATGCAAAGGCCAGTGATTGCAGGCAAGGATTTATTGAGAAATTCCAACAGGAAAGGGAATGAAGGTAGGAACTTCAGTCCACTCCTGGCAGAGGCAGTCATGAATTTATGCAGTGCATCTATCGATAGGAACATGCTTAGTTAGTGGGAGTGGGTTTGAGTTTAGGTAAGACCTGAGGGCCTATAGGGATGGCTAGGGGGTGATGGGATAGGGGCAGTGAATTCTAGGGGTACAGAAAGTGTTGATGGGCTCCTGTGGCTTCTTCGTCTATTCTTGTGAGGAAATGAACTGTGTCTGGACACATAGGCTCAGGGTGGAAGGCTGTTCTATGTCATGGGATGTGCCTCCTTCTGAGTAAGCTGGTCACCCTTCCACAATGGGACAGGTTAATAACAAACTTGCAGCTTCTGCAAGTTGTGGCTGTTATGGGCTAGGGATGGGGCCTAGTCCTGTCAAATACTGTACTGTGTTCTCTTGGACTCAGGAGTTTTGAAATAATTGTTTCAGAGAATTCCTTCCCGTTTTATAGTTGTCCAGATGGAGAGATATAATATTGGAGCTTCCTACCCTGACATCTTCCCACAATCTCCTCTGACTTTGGCTAAAGTTTGCCACTCTGTTTGGCTGGTTGTGTGTGTATATATATGCATGATTTTTCATTTAGTTTGGTTTTAATGGATCACAAAAGTCTTAAGCAGTTAAGCTAATTCTTCCCATTGTGCAGCCAGCTAATGCATTATCTCTTCTAGGTAATCTACTGTTGTAAGTAACAAAAACCAAATTAGTTTTGATTAATATCAACCAATAAATGTGTAATTGAGATAGGAATTCTTGGGATCAAAAAGAAGACAGCTAGTGACAAACATAGTAAATTCTCTAGCAAGCATTTTTCTATTCATGTTAAATAAACCAGTTTCATGAGTGAATCTTGATTTGTCTAAATCATTAAAAGTGACTTAATTCTTATCAAGTGATTGACTTGGAGATGGCAGCTCAACACAATTTTAAGTTGTGAAGGATTTTTTAATACACCATGCATAATTCAGCAGAAATTAGTAAAGAACCTGTGTAATTGATATCACTCAGCTATTCAATAAACCTAAGCTGGGGAAAAAAAATTCCAAAACTCTTGCTAAGTGAGATAATAAACCCCTTACTATTTATGCAATTTTAATTTGAGTACTCAGTTGCTAAAAACTGAACATATTCAAACCCTTATAACAAAAGCTTAAGACAAAATGTATTTATTAATTTGGTTTGAGAATCCAAGTGTAGCTAGGGAAGGATTCACATAAGAGAGAAGCTAAGGAAGGAAGAATGTAAATAGAGAACAATTTTAGGCATTTGATCTATATCATATAGACAAAGGGGACAAGGGTTGGGGATTTGGGACCAGAAGTTTGAAATGATGAAAGCAATACCTTAACAATATAATCTTGTGACAATCTGTATAATGTGTTAGAGGAGAAAGAAACTAAAAGTAGAGAAATGGGTTAGGACTTTAAGCATTAAACAATGTAAAATAAAATGGTAATAGTGATGGAAAGGAAAGAATTGGGGTGAGAGAGAAGTCTGAAAGTCAATTGTCAGGCCTAGTTACTGATTAAATATAAGGGATGAAAAACATGAATGCGACAATGATTGCTCTGAGTTTTTGAGTCTGAATAGATGAAAGAATGGACTCATTAATAGAAAACAGGCCAGTCAAGAAAAGAAGTTGATTTTGAGAGGTATCATGTGGGAGTGCAAACCAACGTTACTAAGCCGACCCAGCAGCAGGCGTGTGCACAGCCTGAAGCCGCAGTTCAGGGTGGCTGGAACGGGTGATCACGCCCTCAGCCTGGTACGGGCGAAGCGCCCTCAGCCTACCCTGGCAAGATATATCAATAACGGTCGCCTCCCGCTATCTCCCGCCTAGCTTAACATCTGGTCGGCTCTCACTTCCCCTTTCCCCTCCCCTATTCCAAACCTCTCAGCTAGCCCTCTGCCTAGCTGATCACCTATCAGCTATCACGATATCACGATCAGCTATCAGATATCACGATATTACGATCACCTATCAGAAAGCAGTACCCACCTGCACCTATCAAATCTCTCCACGCAGTCCCTAACCCTATAAAATTGTATCCCCTTCCGCAATAAACCAGACTTGTGCCACCAGCCTGTCTCCGCGATTTCTTCCCGGATCTCGCGCGCCCTCCATACCTCGGAGCCACCGAGAGAAGTCGCAGAGGCCTCCAGCGGCTCCTCTCCAACCGCTGGCAACTGGCGCCCAACGTGGGGCTGAGCAACCCACCACAGAGGCGCTCCAAAGGTAAGGGCCCCCAGTGTTCGAAGGAAAGGATCCCCGGCCCTTTCCCCCGCCCCAGCGTGGGGCCAAGCACCACCACCTGGAAGCAGGTAAGGACTTCGGCCGCCTCTCTCCATAGCTTGGCGGCCCACCGCTCTCCCTACCCCCGTCGGCTGTGCTGTCTGCCTTGCAGACACCGCCCCTCCTAACTGGACTAGGTATGGGTGGCCATCTCTCCTCCCGCCAGGCCCCGCAGGTGCGGGTGCTCGCTGGCCTTCTTGACACCCACAAGTGCCGCGTCTCCGTGAGGCAGCTGCAGGCCTGCTGGGACCTCCTTCTCCCTTTTGGCCCTTGGCTGACTACCTGCCGACTCTGGGACCCCGAGACCTACCGTGTCCTCGTCGACCGCGTCTCCAGTGCTGTGGAGCGCAAGCGCGGGCGGTTCCCCCCTGGCCTCATCCCCACCCTCGTCGCCGTCCGGGCCTGCCTCCGGGGCTCCACGTCTCCCACGGCGGCTTCTCCCCCCCCACAACGCCCTTCGCAAGATGGCGCACTTCCCCCTTCTTCTTCCCCTCCTCTGCAAGATGGCGAGCTTCTGCCTTCTTCCCCGGCTGAGAAGGGGAAGTGGGGCTACCCCTCCCTTCCTGCCTCCGCTGTCCCCACCTCCGCTGCCCTGCCTCCTATTCCGCCTTCCGCTCCACCATCTTGGTCGGGCGCGGTTGCTTCCGCTCCCCCCACCGTGCCGCCATCTTGGCAGGTCGCCCCCCCCCCCGTCGCTCCCACCACTGTCGCCCCTAACCCGTGGAACCCCCCCTGCCTACCGCTGCCCACTGGGGCCTCCCCTTCCTTCTTATGCTCTCCCTCCTTTCCACTACCAAAACCGAACCTGTATGGGCTGCAGTCCGTCACCCCCCTGGGTTTCTTTTCCTAACCAGCGAGAGCCCCAACTTCCCTAAGTTCTACCACTCCAATTGTTCCCTCGGACTACCCTGCAACCAGACATTCATTCCTACGTCTGCCATATTCAACACCACCCTAACCCCCCCTGCTGGCGCTTTACTTTTTATTTTCAGAAGCAGCACAAATGACTCAGATGATACAACAGATCTCCCCTCCTTCCTCAATAACCTAACCTTTTTTCCTTACCCAACAGGAGATTTCTATCGCTACAATGAAACAGCTGGATCCTTCTTAATGATTAATCATACTTGGCCCTTCCGAGCGTTTAAAAGAAACGCCAGCGTAGAGCGGGTGCTTACCCCATGCCCTAGCTTTCCTCTTTGCAGCCCCTTACGCAATCGATCTTCATGGCTAGAAGATTTCCGCTGGTTTCCCTGTCTTTCCACCTCTCAGGGAGAAGCAGTGTTTCATCCTCACCCCGGTAATCTCTGGATATCCCCCCTAGCCTCTGCTCCAGCAATAAAATATACAACATCAAAGTACTATATGCGCAGAAACCCAACCCAACATCTCTTTATAGTCTTCGGCCGACACCAGCTCTGTGGTTCCTTCAAATGCTTTGATCTCCGCACCTTCCTCTGTCTAAACAACTGTTCTCTCAGCAATGGAACTTATACTACTAACGCAACCGCCTCCTGGGAAGAAGCCACCCATGTAATGCCTGCTAAAATCAAACAAATCTCCACTCACGTATATGTCAACCCCCCTTTTGCTTTCTTTATCTGTTCATCCCTCCAATTCTCTAGCTCGGAATGTGACATTTCCAACTTTTGGAACACATCCTACCCTTACGCCTTCCTTATACAGCA
Source organism: Dasypus novemcinctus (assembly GCF_030445035.2). Lineage (NCBI taxonomy): Eukaryota > Metazoa > Chordata > Mammalia > Cingulata > Dasypodidae > Dasypus > Dasypus novemcinctus. Next base: position 94,553,545 of record NC_080674.1, read on the forward strand.
GCCAACCCTTCTCTGGATTCCAATCAACGTCTCTTTCTGGGTTGCCCCTGTATTCCGAGAATATCCCTTCCAAGCTCTTTCCTTACAGCGCCAGAGACGAGATTTCGGACTAACTGTTATTCTTTCCCTAGTTTTCATTACTAGCTTAGCAGCCGCAACAACCGCTGCCCTGGCACTCACTCAACAAAGTCTCACCGTGAGTGCCCTCAACAACATCACCAGCACTGTCTCCCATGCACTGCAACAACAAGAACAGATCAACCTTGTCACCCATCAAGCTATCCTAAACCTTCAACAGCAAATTGATCTTTTGGCTGAAGAATCTACCGCCCTATGGCAAGTGTCCAGCACGCTTTGTGATGGACTCTACCCTTTCTCTTCCATCTGCGTCACGCCGGTCTCCGCTCGCAACGCCACCAGATTGCAGCTTCGAAATTGGCTTGTTACCTCTTACAATAACTCATTCTGGAACTATACCCTGAGCCTCCAAGCAGACATTGAAAATTTAGAGACCATACGCGTTCCTACCTTAACAGCTAACTTGCTTAATGATGTATTATCAAAGGCCCGGTACCGGCGACTCCCCGCTACCGACACCGCCAAGCCGAGACCCTGCCAGCACAGCCGACAACCTCGCCAGCCACGAAAGCCCAGAAAGCCCCACACCTGCCACATTCCCCTCCAAGCCCCCCCACCGAGAGCTCTGACCTGCTATTAAAAACAAAGGGGGAGATGTGGGAGTGCAAACCAACGTTACTAAGCCGACCCGGCAGCAGGCGTGTGCACAGCCTGAAGCCACAGTTCAGGGTGGCTGGAACGGGCGACCACGCCCTCAGCCTGGTATGGGCGAAGCGCCCTCAGCCTACCCGGGTGAGATATATCAATAACGGTCGCCTCCCGCTATCTCCCCCCTAGCTTAACATCTGGTCGGCTCTCACTTCCCCTTTCCCCTCCCCTATTCCAAACCTCTAAGCCTGCCCTCTGCCTAGCAACCGCTTACGATCACCTATCAGAAAGCAGTACCCGCCTGCACCTATCAAATCTCTCCACGCAGTCCCTAACCCTATAAAATTATATCCCCTTCTGCAATAAACGAGACTTGTGCCACCAGCCTGTCTCTGCGATTTCTTCCCGGATCTCGCGCGCCCTCCATACCTCGGAGCCACCAAGAGAAGTCTCAGAGGCCTCCAGCGGCTCCTCTCCACCCGCCGGCAGTATCAGACAAATTGAATTTAAGATAATAATGGTGAAGTCAATAGAAAATATCTATTAGGTTGCTGGAATTTCAGGACTCACACATAAGATAAAAATTTCAGACTGGTCAATGTAATATTTTTGAATATAAAAACAACTTATATATATATATATAAACTTCATTATTTCCTCTATATATAAGTCTTCAGAGGAACTGATATTTGAATATCAGTAATGGACACTTAACACACCTACATCTTAATTTTTGTCCCCATTTATTTTATAGTAGCTAATACGATCTTAAGTAGGTGAAAATGGAAACTAAACTCATACCATACAGACAAATTTTTAAGTCCTTTCAAGATATAATTTTTATTTTGGTTTTGAAACTTTTTGGGGCTGTAAGAAGGGAAGAAGTTATATTGTAGACAAATTTATATACACATACATGTGCACACACAAATATACTTGAACATTTTCCTGCAAGGGAAAGTTATAGTAGATGATTCTGAGAAGACAGCCACCAAGAAGAAACAATAATAGGCTTAGAAAATGAGATGGTAAAATTTCTGGTTAGAAAAGTCACTTGTTCAGAGATCTGAGAAAAAGTAGTAAAACAACATCAATATCTCTGCATGGTAACTTAGAAAGTAACCCTTGTGGAGAAAATGGAGAAGCTGTAACTTGGCTTAATTACTAGTACAATGGCATTGACTGTATTTAATACAAATAGTACTAGGGAATAGAATGCAATGTGTGAGTGCTAGAACTGGATCAAAATTGTCCAGCTGAGTAACCTAAGGAAGATTTTTATCAGGCCAAGGTTCTCCCATCTCTTCAATGGAAATAATAACCTATTACCTGACAACTTTACAGAGTTGTGGGCAACATTTTTTTTAAATTGCTTTGAAAAAAATTCTATACATTCACTGGGAATGAAAATAATTTTATTTGATTTCATAAAATAATTTGTGTCTGTTTCCAAAATAAAATATTATGCAGTCAATAAATAACTAAAAGGGAAGAAGGAATTGGCACAAATTAAAGAGGACTTTATCTTGGATTGTAGCTTTCAATATTTGATCTGTCCATTGTTTTGTTTTTCTCCTTTAGGGACTCAGATAGTTTGAATATTACTCTTTCTTTGTCTGTCTTCCATTTCTACTATTTGCTCTCTGAATCCTTTTACTTCTTTCATTACATCATCTTCATTTTCTTCATTGACCTTATTAAATTGCTATCTGTATATATTCTTCTTAGGCATCTTGCAATTTATTCTTTATTTCTGAGATGATTTTCCTTTATTTTCTGTTTTTTTTTTCCTGAGTGTTTTAGTTTCCTTAGCTGCTCAAGCAAATATTGTGCAATGGATTGGCTTAAACAATGGGAATTTGTTAACTTGGGATTTTGAGGGTAGGAAAATGTGCAACTCAAGGTATCATCAAAGTTATTTTTTCTTTGCAAAGTCTGGTATTCTGGGATGGCTGCAGTGCTTCTTTTTCCTGACTTCCCCATGACATTGCAGCCTCTCCTGGCCTCTCTCTTCTTGTCCAGTCTCCATTGACCTTTAGCTCTTGCTTCCCCTGGCTTTTTCTCTCTCTCTGAATTTTATTCTGCTTATAAAGGACACTAGTAGTAGGATCAAGACCTAGCCAGTAGAATTGGGTCACACGTTAATATGCTAAGTGAAGTACCCTTATCAAAAGCTCATACTTACTGGGTTCACACCCACAAGAATGGGTTACATTTAAAAACATGTTTTTCTGAGGTCTACAGCACAAAACCATCACACTCTTTCCTCTGGACCCCAAAAGACATGCTCTTTCCACATGCAAACTATATTCATTCTATAAAACCCTTAAGTTATTTCAGAAACAATGCTAAGTACAAAGTTACATCACAATCTTTTACAGGTATGGTCTGTCCTTGAGCACAATTCTCTTGTCTGTGGACCTGTGGGGGAAAAAAGCAAGTTATCTGCTTCCAATGTAATGTGGAAGACAGGCTTAGAACAGATATTCCCATTCCAATAGAGAGAAACTGGAAAAAAAACAAGGGTCACTTGTCCAAAACAATTCTGAAACCCTGAAGGTCAAGTTCCATTAGATTTCACTGTCTGAGAATCATCTATGAATAGATGCTTTGTCCTCCAGACCTGATTAAGTGGCAGACTCACCCTTTCCAGTGTTTGCTTAAAGGCCATGATCTCCCCAAACACTGGGGTGAAGTCCCCACCATCTCCAAATGTTGGCATGGTGGCTAGGATCTCCACAAACCCAGGGACATAGACCCAAGTCTAAACATTGGACTGGTGGCTAGGATCTCTGTGAACACCAGGGTGCAAGCTCCCCATCTTTGTGCAATGGGGCAGAAAGCCTGGCTCCTCCTTGCACAGGAACAGACCTGCCCTTTCCATACAGATAGGTGTATCTGCTCTCTTGGCCTGAGTAGATCTCCAGTCCAGACCTCAGCTTCCATGGTTCTGGCTGTGAAGCCATTCTTTCTTTAACTTGTACTTTCTCTGTCCCTTTAAGTCTGGGCTGGCTGCGGTTCCTCTCATGCAACTTTTGCCAGAAAACTTGTTGACTTTGCATGTAGTTCCCAGGAGTTCAAACTATCAGACAATAAAACTTTCCATAGATCCTTCCTGTACAACTGCTTTTCCAATCCTTACTTCCACTGAAATGGCTGATTGGCTCAGTTCAGTATAATTCTCATACTGTGTTCAATCAAATTTCATTTTTCATTTTTCCTGTTTTTCAGCTATATCTGATTTTAATTTTTGAATTTCTATTGCAAGGTGCTTTTTCATATCTTCAAATGTTTGACTTAAAATATTTAACCACATCTAAAATATTGATTTACAGTTTTCTTCTGCTTCATAGTCCTTTTGTAGGAGGGGGTATATTACTCAATTGGAATTTATCAAATTTTGTTTCCTGTTTTTTTTGCATAAGTTTATGTAAATGCTGAGCATCCTTTTGGTCACTGTTATTGTACTGAGCATTTCAATATATTTCTATCTTAATGATACCCTAATAACATAGAGCAAAGTTCTAATATGTATTAGTCAGCCAAAGGGGTGCTGATGCAAAGTATCAGAAATTGGTTGGTTTTTATAAAGGGTATTTCTTTGGGGTAGGAGCTTACAGATACCAGGCCATAAAGCATAAGTTATTTCCCTTACCAAAGTCTATTTCCACATGTTGGAGTAAGATGGCTGCCAACGTCTGCCAGGGTTCAGGCTTCCTGGGTTCCTCTGGGCTCAGTGCCTCTGTTTTCTCCACAAGGTCAGCTGTAGACTGAATGGCTCTGTCTCTCTTCCTGGGACTCCAGCTTCAGCACCAAACTCCAATACCAAAACCACAACATTAAAAGCCCCCCAAATCTGTCCTTTGCCATATCTTTTATCCATGAGTTCCCACCCACCAAGGGGTGGGGGTTCAATGCCCTATTGGCACAAGAGGTTTACTTGATTACTTATAATTGATTACTTAATCAAGTAAACCTATGAATCCAGTATAATCTAATATGCCCAGAGGAAAAGATCAGTTTACAAACATAATCCAATATTTCTATTTGGAATTCATCAATAATATCAAACTGCTACACAGTATTCTAGGTTTTTCTGTTTGCTTATTTTCACGTGGTGGGCAGGAGTTGTAGATTCTGATTCTCTTTTGTCATATCAGGTCCCTCACATTTTTTTCTTTTCTCCTTCACCAACCAATTGGGGAGGAGTGCTTTTCTCTTCCCTTTTGCCTTTTATTCTTCTGCAGAAGTAACACATTTTGGAAAGTTCCTGTTTAAATTGAACCTACCCCTTTAAATCACATGTACTTTGAAATTCCTTTCCGGTATTCCTTGCTCTGATGAACGCAAACATGAATACATTTTTAGTATTTTTAGGTTTTGGGTGAACTTTATCTTTCTTGCATTGTACTCATCATCCTTAGACCCCTCCACTAGTTTCTTTCCTTTTGTTTTCATGAAGTTTTTCTTGGTCTGCTTTTGCTTGCCTCACGGCCATACAATAGGGCAATGGGGTGGGGGTGGGGTATGTATGAGCAGGAGAAATTGCAGGGCTTTGGTGATTTGTTTCTATTTTTACTTAAAATTATTTTCATGTTTCAGTATTGTCTATCTTCAACTAATGCTGAAGACATAGGTTTGTGTAGAATTTTCTTCTTGCTTCTTATGATTTGGTGCAAATATTGGGTGATAGGAAGCTATGTAGCCACCATTATTTTGGTGTCTAAAAGTCTTGGCTTTTTTGTATAAAGCTGCTGTGAACATTTTTGTCCAAGTCCTTCTGTGGATTTATATTTTCATTTCTCTTAGGTAAATAGCTAAGAGTAGAATTTTTGGGTCATAGGAAAGTCATATGTTTAAGTATAAAAGAAATTTCCAAATAGTTCTCTAAATAGTTTACTGTCCCATTGGCAATACAGATAGCTCCTGTTGCTCTGTATCCTTTTAATACTGTTGTAGCAGTTGTGAGAGGTTCAATTATTTGCGTATAGAAAGGCCAGGACTCAGGAATGATTTTGAGAAGGAAAAATGATTTATTGATGGATGGCCAGACTCGGGAGCTTTTTGTTTCAAGCCCGAGCCCTGAACAAGAATTTTGAGTTCCTTTTATACAGAGGAAGGGCTAAATCGTTCTTTGTCTCAGTGCTCAATAGGCTTGAATTAGCATATATCTTCCACATACTAGGTAAGCTTTTAGCATGGACTTCATACATTCTGATAAGCTTTTAGCAAATTTGGTTTGCATTTTCCCTGAATATTTAAAGTTTATAGAGTTTGCATTGATAAACTGTTTCCTGGGACTGGAGTCGTTGCCATGGTTACCAAGGTCAGGATTGCAGCCTCTCACCATTCCACACCCACAAGTCAGGACAGACAGCCTAGGCCATCTCCGAAGAGACAAAGAGCCTCCCATTCATAGTCCACAATACATGGTGCTGTTAGTTTTTTCTTTTTAAATTTAAATATTCAAATAAATTGTGAAATTTTATCTCATTATGGCTTTAATTTGCATATTCCTGATGAGTAATAATGAGTACTTTTCAAAGGCTTATTGGCCATTTATTTATCTTTGTAAATTTTCACCTCTTTGTTGTTTTTTTATTGTTTATTTCTCTCCCTTCCTTCCCCCCCCCCCCCCAGTTATCTGCTCTCTATGTTCATTCGCTGTGTGTTCATCATCTTGTTGTGTCAGCTCTCCGTGTGGGTGGTGCCATTCTTGGGCAGTCTGCACTTTCTTTCACACTGGGCAGCTCTCTTTACGGGGTGCACTCCTTGCACATGGGGCTCCCCTACGTGGGGGACACCCCTGCGTGGCAGGGCACTTCTTGTGCGCATCAGCACTGCATATAGGCCAGCTCCACACAGGTCAAGGAGACCCAGGGTTTGAACCGTGGACCTCCCATGTGGTAGGCGGACACCCTATCCATTGAGCCAAGTCCACTTCCCTCACCTCTTTGTTTTATTGGCCAATGCATCATTTTATTGTGGATATATATTATATATCTATGTATTTATGATTCCCTTGTCAGAAATAGGCATGGAGAATATGTTTTCCAGGCCTTGGATTGTCTATTCCATTTTTGACTCAAATTGAACAGAATTTTTAAAACTATGATGAAACCCAATTTATCTTTGTTTTCTCCCAGTATTCATGCTTTTTGTGTCCTATATAAGAAATTTTCCTAGCCAAAGTTGGCAAAGATATTGTTTTATCTTTTTAAAAGAAGAATTAAAATTTCTGCCTTTTGCATTAAGTTACATCATGACATTTCTTGAAATTTATTTTTATATAGATATCAAGATGTTTCAATCCACTTGTTAACAGGACTTTCCTTTCTCCCATTGGCTTGAATTAGTACCCTTGTTAGAAATTTATTGACCATAAACATATTTGTCTATTTCTGAGTTCTCTCTTATGATACTTTGATTTATGCTGTGCTGTGCATTGTGTCTATGTTAATCAGAGATATTTATATAGTAATCTCCTCTATTAAACTCTGGCAGAATTTAGTTTCAGGATTATTTTCATCTCATAAAATAAGTTTGGAAGTGTTTATTGCTCCTCTATTTTTGAAAGAGCTTTCTTAAATTACAATTATCTCTTCCCTAAATATTAATAGGATTTTCCCATGAAGTATCTATGCCAGGAATTTTTTCAAGGTTTTGATTATGAATGGAGTTTCTTTCATAGATATAGTATTATTTGGAATTTCTTGCTTTTTGCTTCATTTTGGTAAGTTGTGTGCATGTTTATTAATTTGTCCATTGGTTGTTGAATTTCTTATCATAAAGTTATTAATAACCTCTTATTATCCTTTTACTATCTTGAGTATTTGTAGTCATGCCAATTTCTTCACATTCTCGTTGGTAATCTGTGTTCCCATCTTATTCTTTGTCAGTTGTGCTGGAAGTTTACCATTTGTATTAACCTTTTCAAAGAACCATCTTTTGACCTTGCTGCTTTTCTCTATTATTTGATCATTCTTTTTTTTAAAGATGGTTAGTTTTATCGCAGATTGAAAATATCGTATGATTTTTCTTCCTAATGTTAATCTTGAGAAGTCAGTTGTCACTTTAATTGCTTCCATTTTATTGCATCTTTCTTTTAGCTCTGACTAAATATTTGTTTTCTTTTTGTCTTCAGTGTTCTGCAATTTCACCATGATAGATAGATATAGATATAGATGTACATATATATAGATATATAGATATTGATAGATGTAGTTAGATACAGATTTATTTTCATTTATAATACTTGAAGTTCATTAAACTTTCTGAGTCTCAGGCTCAGTTAGGTTTTATTTATAAGCCTGGGAAATTATTTGCCACCATCTCTGAATTTTATCTCTTCTCCATTATCTCATATTTTTCTTCTGAAATTCTGAGTTGTAGTATGTTAGCCTATCTTAAACTATCTTTTGATTTTCCATTGATTTGCTTTTTTCTTACATAAATTCTTTGAATCTATACTGCTGTTCAATAATTTTCACTTCACCAGTGACTACTCTGCTCTTTAATATGTCCAAATGGTTTTTAATTTTAGTGATATTATTCATTTTTAAAAGTTTTATTTACCCTTTTTCAATATTATTCATTACTGATTATTGAGTCATTTCTTGCTTATAGTTTAAGCTTCTCTTTTATTTCTTTTTCATATAAATTATATTTATTTTATATGTAGTTTCCAATAATTTTAATATCTAAAATCTTTAAGGATATGAAAGTACTCTGACTTTTTTTTTTTTAAGATCTCCTTCATGGTCCCTTTTTCCCTTGTGTACTTTGTGATTTTAAAATGTAAGCTGCTTATTTCTCTTGGCAATTTTTCTGTGGGAATTCTTTCTTGTCTGGGTTAAAATTACATTCTTCCAAGGGGATTTATGTTTACTTCTGTCAAATTGGGAGACAATCCCAATCCAATACTGTTTTAAGTTAAATTTTCCATATGAGTTTTTTCAGATAAGAGTTAGTACTCATTAAAGGACTGAATTACGATTACAACTCTTAGGGAAGACTTTTTGTTTGTAGGGTCCCTCTACTTAGTACCAACATTCTAACAGATACCTTACTTTACCTTCCCTTCTTCATGGAAGCTTTTTTAAATTCAATATTACATAGAGATTACTGTCTTTTGAGGTCTTATCATATGTGGAAAGTTTCCCACTCCAATCTCTAACTTAGCAGCTGCTAAGCTTTATTTGCTATTCCCTATTCTGTGCAAACTAGGAAGTGGAAACTCAAGGAATTCCAGATTTGGTAAAACCATTCATAAACATCTATTTCACTGAGTTACCAATCTCACTTAATTGTTTGCCTCTTGGATTCCTTGCTATTGTGCAAGATCAGCAATACATTTTATTATTTTCTTTTGATATCTTATTATTCACTTCAGTAATTTTATCTGGGATATACAGAATATCTTTTCTGCCATTCTGATAGATCTGGAAGTCTGGTGATGTTTAAAATGACTGTTGAGGGAAGCAGATTGGCTCAAGTGATGGGGCTTCTGCCTACCATATGGGAGTCCCTGGGGTGTCCTGGTGAAAAAAAAAGAGAAAGCGTGCTCATGCAGCAAGCCGGTGCCCACATGTGTGCCCATGTGGTGACCCAGTTCCTGCATGAGTGCCCTCATGCTGAGCCTATATATATTGATAGATAGATAAATGAATATTCTATTATATGTTACTCTGTAGTATTCTCTCTTTTTCAGAGAGAATTGTGCATTTCTTGCCTAATTTCCTTGGCTAGGACATCTTCTATAACATAAAATAGAAGTGGTGAGAGAGGAATCTTTGCCTTGTTCCTCATAGGGAGTAGGCATTCAATCTTTCATTATTAATTATTTTAGCTATAGGTTTTTACGGATGAGCATTAACAGGTTGAGGATGTTCCCTTCCCATTCTAGTTTGCTAAGTCTTTCTTTATCATTATAGGGTAATGGATTTTATCAACTGATTTTTTTCTTCATCTATTGAGATGATGGTGTTATTTGGGCCTTTATCCTATTAATAAGGTATATTACATGGATTGCTTTGTGGATGTTAAACCATTCTTGTGTTCCTGGGATAAATATCACTTGGTCATGATATAATGCTGGCCATGTATCAGGTATACATAATCTTTTGTAGACTTTGGTGATTCAGTTTTCTACTATTTGTTGAGAATTTTTGCATATATATTCATAATGGATATTAGCATGTGTTTTTGTTTTTTCTTCCTTGTGATTTTTTTGTGTGGTTTAGCTATTATGGTAATGCTGGCCTCAGAATGATTTAGAAGTGTTCCAAATTCTATTTTTTAGAAGTGAGTGGAAGAAATGAAATTAATTCTTCTAAAAGTGTTTGGTAGAATTCATCAATGAAGACATCTAGGCCTGGGGTTTTGTTGTGGTAAGTTTTTCTTATTGTTTTTTATTTTTTTCTAAATTGATAATTCAATGTCTTTTCTTTTTCTAGGTCTGTAAGGATTTTCCATTTCTTCTCGAGTGATTTCTGGTTATTTCTGTCTTACTATCAATTTCTCCATTCCATTTAGATTGTTTAATTTTTGGCACAAAGTTATTCATAGGATTCTCTTAAAACCATTTTTCATTTCTGTAAGGGATATTGTAATGTCCCCTATTTTACTTATGATTTCAGTAATTTGAGTCTATTTTTTTTATCTTGGTTAGCCTAACTAAAGGTTTGTCAATTTTGTTGATCTTATCAAAGAACCAACTTTTGGCTTTGTTAGTTTTTTTCAATTTTATTATATTTAATTTATTCTTACCCTAATCTTTATTATCTCCTCTGTTTTTGCTTGCCTTGGGTGTGTTTTGTGCTTGGTTCTCTAACTTTTTAAGGTGGAAAGCTAAGTATTATTAGTTTGAGATATTTCTTAATATAGGTGTTTACAGTTACAAAATTTCATTTGAACACAGCATCCACCAAATCCTTTGAACATGGGGTTCACCAAATCCTATAGGATTAAGCTTATTGTGTTTTAATTTTCATTCATCTCAAAGTATTATCTAATTTCTTCAATGTTTTATTTATTGAACCAATGGTTGTTTATATATTTATGTTCTTTAATTCCCAGACAATTATGGATTTTCCAAGTTTCCTTATATAGTTGATTTTTAAATTTATCCAATTATATGTAAAGATTATAGTTTGTGTGGTTTCAATCACTTTAGATTTATTGAAACTTGTTTTATTACCTAATGTGCTTTATTTAGGAGAATGCCTCATATGTGCTTGAGAAGAATGTGTATTCTTCTGAAAATAGATGGAGTATTCTCTAGATGACTAGTAGTTCTAGCTGTATTATAGTGTCTTTTACACATTTATTTGTTGATCTTCAGATTATTGAAAGTCTGATAGTGGAGTCTCCAATTACTATTGCTGAATTATGTTTCCCTTTGATTCTATCAGTTTTTGCTTTGTAATTTTTGGGGTTTGTTTTTTGGTTTATATTTGTTTGTGATTTTTATGTATTCCAGATGTGTTGACACTTTTATCATTAGAAAATATTAGTCTTTGTCTCCAGTAAATTTTTGTCTTAAAATTTATTTTTTAAATAGTTTTATTCACACATACAATCCATTCAAACAAATGTGTTTCAGTACAATCAGAGTTGTGCATTCATTACCACAATCAATTTTAGAATATTTTCATTACTCCAAACAGAGAAATCCTCTACCCTTTATATCCATCCCCCCTGTTAATAATCCTTAACATTGGTATAGTACCTTTTTATAATTGATAAAAAAATTACAACATCACTGTTAGCTATAGTAAAAGTTTGCATTAGTTGAATTTTTCCCATACACCATCTTGTTAGTAACACCTTATAAAAGTGAGAGATTTGTTATAGTTCATGAAAGAACATTATTATATATATATATATATATATATATATTTTTTTTTTTTTTTAAAGATTTATTTTTATTTATTTAATTCCCCTCCCCTCCCCCGGTTGTCTGTTTTCTGTGTCTTTTTGCTGCGTCTTGTTTCTTTGTCCGCTTCTGTTGTCGTCAGCGGCACGGGAAGTGTGGGCGGCGCCATTCCTCGGCAGGCTGCTCCCTCCTTCGCTCTGGGCGGCTCTCCTTATGGGTGCACTCCTTGCGCGTGGGGCTCCCCTACGCGGGGGACACCCCTGTGTAGCAGGGCACTCCTTGCGCGCATCAGCACTGCGCATGGGCCAGCTCCACACGGGTCAAGGAGGCCCGGGGCTTGAACCGCGGACCTCCCATGTGGTAGACGGACGCCCTAACCACTGGGCCAAAGTCCGTTTCCCAAAACATTATTATATTTTTATTATTAACTACATTCATCATCCACAACAGGATTCATTATGCTATACAGTCCCACATTTATTCCCTAGTTTTCTTCTATTGAAATATATAACCCTAAACTTCTCCTTTAAAACACAATCACACCAATAAATATATGTGCACTATTCATTACACTTACGATCATGTGCTACCATCACCTCTACCCATTTACAAACCTTTACAATCAATCTTCTTTAAAATTCTGCACATTAAGTCTCAGCTTCAATGATATTTTGAAGCTGGTTAGATCTTGGAACATCATACCCTTAGAACTAATCCATTTCTGTGCCTATAAACCTAGTCTGTGAGAACTTTGATTAAATTACTTCGGCTAAGGGCCTCTGATTAGATTGCATGACCCATGGTGGGTTTTAATCCTCTTCCTGGAATCCTTTATAAATGTGAGAAACATACAGAGACACACAGAAAAATTTCTAGACTCTGAGAGAGGAGGCCCTGGAAGCCAAAGGCTGAAATCAATGGAACTTGGGAGAAAGTTACAGAGGCAGAGAGAAAGCCAGAGGCAGCCAGAAGCTGAAAGCAATGAGGTTGGAGGAGATAGCAAACTGGCAGGTACTGCCATCGTGCCGTGCCATGTGCCTGATCACCCATAGCTGCAGCTCAGGCAGAAAGCATCTCCTGATGATGCCTTGGTTTGGACATTTTTTCTCAGCCTCAAACAGTAAGCTTATAAATTAATAAATGTCCATTGTAAGTCAGCCCATTTCTGGTATATTGTCATGGCAGTCTGTAGCAAATTTAAACAATTCCCAATTATCTACCATCATTCTATCTCCTGGTAACCTATACTCTAGATTTTAACTCCATGGATTCATTCATTATTATTAGTTTATAATACTGAAACCATGCAATATTAGTAACTTAGGTGGTTTCCATCTTTTGACAATTGTGAATAATGCCACTATGAACATTGGTGTGCAAATGTCTGTTCATGCCCCTGTTTTCAGTTCTTCTGGGTATAAACCTAGTAGTGGGATTGCTGGATCATATGGTAATTCTATACTTGTAGTTTTCTTTTTTTTAAATTAATAAGGACCAAAATAGTAGGTGTAAAATGATATCTCATTGTGGTTTAGATTTGTATTTCTCTACTAACTAGTGAGATTGAACATCTTTTCATGTGATTTTTAGCTATTCATGTCTTTTGTCCATTTCTTAATTGGGTTGTTTGACTTTTCATTGTTGAATTATAGGATTCTTTATACATTCTGGCTATTAAACGCTTATGAAATTGTAGTTTCCAAACATTGGTAGCCCTGTCAAAGATCAATTGACTACAGAAGTGAGGGTTATTTTGTGGATTGCCTTTGTGTTAAATCTCTTTGACACTTGGTTCAACTTATACTACACTTTTAAAATATCTCATGTTTAACTGATCAGATTTTTTTAGTTCTTATTTGTCTGGTTATTGGCTGGATATACATACAATTTTTCAGATTTCACTATTTGTGCAATTGTTTTCTGCCAAAGAGAAAGCCTCCTTTTCCCAGATCCTCCTCCTGAAATGCTGGTCTATCCTATTTCCTTTTTTTTTTTTTTTTTGCCTTTATAGATTACTAACACTCCTTTTGTTATCATTAGCCACCTTTACCTGGATGGCTAATTCTGGGAGGAAAGGACTGGACCAACTCAGTTTTTCCTGGTTGAAATAGGGTAAGGGATTCACATAGTGGGTAAAGATTGGTTCCAATGTGTCCTAGGGAGGAGACTTAGAGGACAGTCTATTAGTTAGCCAAAGGCAAAGGGGTGCTGATGCAAAACATCAGAAATCTGTTGGCTTTTATAAAGGGTATTTTTTGGGGGGTAAAATTTACAGTTACCAGGTCATAAACTGTAAGTTACTTCCCTCACCAAAGTCTCTTGCCACATGTTGGAGCAAGATGGCTGCTGACATCTGCAAGTGTTCAGGCTTCCTTTCCCTCTTAAGGCTCCATGGTCCCAGCTTCTTCCAAAATCAGCTGTAGGCTGGGATAAATCTTGTCTCTCTCCCAGGGCTCACTTATCTCTGGGCTCATCTGCTTTGTTCTCTCCACAAGGACAGCTGTAAACTGTCAGGCTAATGGCTCATCTCTCTTCCCAGGGCCTCTGCCATGTGTAATGGAGCCTTCTCTTTTTCCTCACATTTCTACTTCTCCATATGCTTACTTCCCTGACTCCACGATCAAACTCTAACTTTCTCTTCTGCCATGTTGTTTTTTTTCATGAGTCCTCACCAACCAAGGGGGTGGAGACTTAATGTCCTACTGACATGGCCCAATCAAAGCCTTAATCATGATTTAATCAAGTAAAAATAAAACCTCTGAATCCAATATAATCTAATATGCTCAGAGGAAGACCAGTTTACCAACATAATCCAATATCTACTTTTGGAATTCATAAATAATACCAAACTGTTATGGACACTGATCTTCTCTTTGACAGTTCTCAGAAACTGTGCTTTCCTGGCCTGCCCAGCAAATGGTCCCCTTCAGTCAACCATCTTCTGTACCCCCAAGGTGTCACTGCCTCTTTAATGCACAGCCAACTCTGCCCTTGCTCAGGGTGTAGTTGAGACTGAAGCTTCCAAATGCTTTTGGCTGTTGGTTGAATCTGATGCACAGATCCCAGACCCAGTGATCTGAATTCTCTAGATCTTTCTCCCCTGGTCTTGGGAAAGAGGAATTTTATTTCCAGCCAATGAGTGTGTTCTGAAGCAGCCTGCCTTGTCAGTGGGGCATGAGCACCAGCTTCCATAGCATAGAAAGATCTAGGCACAAATGTCACCACAGTTTATTGCTCTTCCTTCTGCCTTTCTCTATATGGTGCATGGCATTACACTGGTTTCAGGCACTCCTAAACAGTAGATTCAGAAAGATCCCAACTGTTTACTAGTTGCCCTGGAGGATGACCTGAATTCTAGAGCTCCCAACTCCATCATCTTGGTTCTGTATTCTTATAATTTATTTTAACTGCTTTAAAATTTATTTTTGTCTAATAACCACTCCAGCTCTTCTTTTATCACTGTTTGCTTAGTATGCCTTTTCCCACCTTTTCCCTTGCCAAATTATTTGTGGTTTTGAATCTATAGAAAGATATAGTTGGATCATATTTTGTTTGGTTTGTTTTTTAATCCATTCTACCAATTTATCCCTTTGGTTGGAGAGCTAGTCCATTTATGCTAACGTAATTATTAGTTAGGCAGAATTTGCATCTGTTATTTTGCTGTTCATTTTCTATATATCTTATGTCTTTTTGTCCTCTATCATTCCATCATTATTTCTTTTGTGTTAAATATATTTTTTTCTAATATAACATTTTAAGCCCTGCATTGTTTCTTTTATGGTATATTTTCAGTTTTTTCTTAGTGGGTGCTTTAGTGACTGTAGTTAACGTTTTAACTTAAACCAGTCTTGTTCATATATAAAAGGTTTTTGACTTAGCTACATTTCCTTCCTCTTCCTTTACGTTATTATTTCATATAAAATATATTTTTATACATTTTTAAGTCTATCAAAACCTTTTATAAGTATTCTTTTAAGCAACTGTCTTTTAAATCAGATATGAGGAGTAGTATTAAAAATTTTATATATATATATATATACGGTGTTCTTTATAATTACCTATGTAGCTGTCTTTTCTGTGATCTATTTTTCTTTATGAATTCATGTTACTACTGAATGTTTTTCATTTCAGTCTGAAGGAATGTTTAATATTCCTTCTAGGGAAAGCCTGTTAGTTATGGATTCAGTTGTTTTTTGTTTTTTATCCGGGAATATTTTGATTTTCCATTTTGATGGGTAGTTTTACTGGGTATCAAAATTTTGGTTGACAGTTTTTGTGTGTTTTATCCCCCTCCCCCCCACCCTAGCACTTTGAATAGGTCATCTTATTGCTCTGGCCTATGTAATTTCTGGTGAGAAGTCAGCTTTTAATCTTATGGAAAATCCCTTTTATGTAATGAATTGCTTCTCTCTTGCTGCTTTTAAGATTCCCTTTTTGGCTTTGACTTTTAAAACTTGACTCAGATGTGTCACAGTGTGAATCACCTTGGTTTTATTCTACTTGGAATTTATTGAGTTTCTTGTATGTGTAAATTAAAAGTTTTTTTTTAAATCAAATTTGGGAATTTTACTACCATTATTGCTTAAAATACTTTTTCAGCACTTTTTTTTCTGTTTACTCTTATTCTTCCAATCCCATTAAGCATATGTTGGTACATTTGATCATTTCCTGAAGTTGCCTAAGGATCTATTCATGTTTCCTCATTTTTTTTTTACTGTCCTTCAGACTAATAATCTCAATTGACCAATCATCAATTCATTGTTCTTCCCTTTGATTATTCTAATCTTCTGTTGAAATTCTCTAGTGAAACTTTAATTTTATTTATTGTACTTTTCATCTCCAGAATTCTATCTGGTTCTTTTTAAAAATTAATTATGTCGATATTGATGAGCCATCATATTCATACTTCCTTTTGTTTCCTTTAGTTCTTGAAACAGTTAGAATAGCTGATTTAAAGTATTTAAATCTGGATTTCCTCAGGGACAATTTCTGTTGACTGCTTTTTTCTGTCTGTGTATACAAGGTGCATATCTTCTTGTTTCTTTATATTTATCATATTTTTGTTTAAAATCAGACATTTTAAAGAGTATAATGTGACAACTTTGGAAATCAGAACGCCCACCCCACTTGGGTCTATGCTGTTGCTGTTTGTTGTTGTGTTCCTGATTTTTTTAGTCCCTTTTCTAGACTAATTATGTAAATTCCTTATTTCCTGTTGTGTATTGCCACTGAGTTTCTTCCTCAGTTCACTAAATTTAACAGAGTGGGTAGAGATTTCCTTATATGCCTTTTTGAACCAGTATGTCTTCTGTCCTTTGCTGGGGGGTCTATGTATGTATTTTTGGTGGCACACATTCTACATTCTGATAGTTTACAACAGTGCTTTACATTTCTGCCCACCTGTGGGGACTCAAGGACACAAGAGATGAAAGATTATTACATTGTCAGGTGTTTCTTGGGCAAGTACCTATCCCTGCTTCAGCATTTGGCTGCCTAGATTCCCAGGAAATTTTCAAAGCTCCCTATGGACATCTCATTCTTTAGATCTTCCTTTTAGATATGTTTGTATAGCCTCTTGTTTGCTTAAGTGTTATCATCACCTCAGTCACCAGTGATGTTAAACAATTGCCAATGATTTTTTTTTTCTTTTACACATGCCTTGAGGATAGGACTTTCCCCTCAGTGAGCTCTAAATCAGGGTGAATCAAGCTCTGTAAATGGGCCTTTCCAGATTGCTGTCAGGTGAAATTGTTATAAATTTCTGGGGACGGTTCTTTTTGAGGAACTCGAAACCTGGCCTACTCTTTTCAGTGGATACTAGACTAAGGATACAGGGCTGGTGATTTTTCCCACAGAGCTAGGGAGTTGGATAGGGTAATATAAAATACTAGTGAGTAGTGTTCTTCTCATTTTTATGGGAGAACAGAATTTTGGAGATCCTTACTCCACCATTTTGAAAAGTCCACCTCTATATATGGAATTTTAAACATTGTATTCTTTACTTTCTGGACTCAGCATTAACTTTGTGAACTTCATCTCTGTAGCCCATTTATTTTCTTTCCTGTATAATGCTCCATAGTACAAATATACTATAATTCATTATAGAGTAAGCTAATCGTGGGTCAATTGTTTAGGTTATTTGCATTTTTTGCATTTTTATATTCATCTTTTGGTGTGCACTCATGTATGTATTTGTCAGGTCATGGGAATATTGTCAGGTCTTTTATATATATATATTTTATATTTTATAAATATATATAACATTATATATATATATGTATATACATATATATATATATATATCCCATGTCCTTTTGAAAAGAAAGCATATTCTGTGATTGTCAATTACAGAGACTTTTATATTTAAATAAGATCAAATTTGTTATACAAAGCTGTATTTTGAATCTGTTATATTCCTACTGATTTTATATCTGCTTGTTTTAACAATTGTGAAGTTTAAAATTTTTAAATTTCCAACTATGATTTTGGATTTATCTGCTTCTTCTTCTTGTTCTGTCAGTTTTTTATTTAAGTTTGGGGATATTCACTAACTGTGTCAAGGTTTAATACTGTTGTATTTTAATGTTGGATTGATACTTTTACCCTCTTTCATAATAGTTGTTGAAATATTGAAATAATTATTAATAGAAAACACTTGATGAAATATTTAAAATGCACATATCAAATAAAGTACTGTATAAAGATGATATAAATTTCAACAATTCAAAAATATACAAAACAACTTTTAAAATGGGCAAGAGATTTGAACAGGTACTCCTTTTTTCATTTTTAAAGGAAACTATGATAAACATTTAATTTTGTTTTTTACATCTAGGACTCTAAAGGCCCTAGCTGTAGACATTTTTGTCAAATTTGATTAATTATTATTAAAAAAAATATAATCTTCACAATTGACTGAATGAAATCATACTATCTAAATAAATGAAAACATAAAACTAGGAATAAATTAACTTGGTTAGAACTACAAAGCCAAAACAAATTTATAAAGTAAAATAAACTTAAAAAGGCTATAAAACCAATAAAATTCAAATAAAAGCATTAACAATCATTTTAGTTTAAATAACTCTTTACAAACTGAATATGGTATTGACCATTATGTTACAAGGTATTTTGAGAATATCAATCCTAAATTACCAAGATATTGCATAACGATGCCATTCTCAATGTGAATTATTTTTCAAACTCAGCTACATAATCACCTAATCTAGGGAAATTTCAAAAATACTAATGGGTGGGATCCCCCCTCAAGAGTTCTCAGTTGATTTGAGTGTTTAAGAGGGGGAATCATTGGAAAAGGCCAGGGGTTCTTAGCAAGGGGTCTGCAAGCTTGAATTTAAGTTAAGAAAAAACATTCTCGTGGGGCCATGTTGATGAGCACGTGGTATATTTAAAAATAATACACAGTATAGTGTGGACTTACTAAGGGACTGTGGTTTTCACCAGATTGGCAAAGGGATCCACGGAACAAAAAACGTTAAGAACCCCTGGAGTAGGCTAGCACTTGCAGGAAATGTAAGCTTAAATTGGGAATTTTAAGAAAGTTGTAAAGGCAGATTTGCTTATTTTTAAAATCAATTATTTGCAAATAAACTGAAAAGAAAATCTGGATAAGCATAAGAAAACAAATGTTGCAATGTTATAAAATATTAGAATTTCTCCAGATCCAGGCAACAGTTTTGGGCCATTAGGCCACTTTGCTCCTTGTTTTGCATGAACAAATAAATGCTTTCTTTCTGAAACCTTGGTGTTGCAGAAAATGACTTTAAAGGCACACTGGAAGAAAATAACCTGCATTTTCCTGATATCAGAAATACCTGAGAAAGAGTTTAAACAGAGAATAACATTTACAAATGTAAGAATGCATAACAGAATTGTTCATTCACCTATAAATAATTTAGTATATTTGGAATATTGGGTATATGCATGAGTGGTGGAGGAAAAGGGTTGAAAAATTCAGGATTGAAATCACTACAAACTTACATATCCTGCTCAAGAGGTTGGACTACCCAGAAACTGAAAGGGAGGTATGTAACCATGTTAAGCATGACAGTAATATGATTAGAACAGTATTTTAGAATGACTACTAGGATAGTTATTCCAGTTAGTATGAAGAATGAATTAGAACGGGAAAAGTTAGGGTCAGAGAGTTAATACACTATTGAAATGGTCAAGGTAGGAAGACATGATAGTCTGGGCTAAAGCAATGGAGAAGGTATAAAGTTTTTGTACTGGATGGAAATTAGTAGGAAAAAATAGGTAAGAAATGGTGATCATTTGTGGTGAGGGATTATGTGAAAAGAAAGGGTCTAAGATTATTCTTCACTGAATGGTCCACTCACAGACACTGTAACATTGAAGTAAGGATAACCTAGGGAGATATAAGGAATTCAGTTTAGACTTTTAATATAAGATGTCTGGGGGCATAAAATTGGAGTGGATCATAGATACTTGTGTGGAACTGGAAATCAAGCAAGATGTCTATGTTAAATATTTCACTCTGGGAGGCTTCCATAGTTGAAAAACAAACATCCCAGGAAAAGATAGGTAAAGACATAAAGCAAGAATAGAACCTTGGAATAAATTAAGGGGACAATAATACTGATAAGAACCATTTAGAGTTGGATATGAAAAACCAGGACAGACTAGTATCACAATAATCAAAAGAGTAAAGAATGTTAAGAATGGGTGAGTCAAATGCTAGTGGGTCATTTAATTTTGAACTTAGGAGGAAATCGGTGACTCAGAGAGTTTTCTAGAATTATAAAGTTAAGATTTTTAGAAAGTCAAATCACACTTCTTGTATTTTTTCGAAAAGCAAATCACATTTCCAGCCATACATCATCACATCTATAAGGAAATTAGGAGAAAAAATTTCATTTAGTATACATATATTGATTTGATCTGCAGAACATCTCTAAGGATGAGACTGCTCCCTGAACTTGTCAACATTCCCCACGGCTAGTAGCAGATCCAGGATTTGAAAATGGTGTCCAGGTCTCCATATGGAGTCGTAATATACACTGACTCTCAGAGTTGTAAAAGCAAAACAGGTGCCCACATAGCAATAGCTGAAAATGGAGAGAGAAAGAGATAGAAGGAAACTAATTAAGACAAAAGGAAAAATCTCAGACAAAAATGTGTCCTTGTTTATAAGAGTAGAAAAAAATCTAATATGCAGGAAAAAGAGGTCTGTAGTTGGTAACATTTGGGGAAAAAGGCAGGATCCTTTAAGTGTTGGCATTAAAGACTGTCCATATGTCAGACAAATACCATTTTTTTAGGACCTGGGCCTTCAGGTGACTCACAGGATGAAATTATTTAAATCAAGCAGTATTTTCAAACGAACCTTCAGAATTCTTCATTAACACCTATATTGTGCCCAGATTTCTGGGCCCCACCTCAAACCTTTTAACTCAAATACATGGATATAGAGATATGCTTTATAAAAAATTCACCATATAACCTACATATATCTATGTACATGTGTGTATATATATCTATATACATACTTTCATATATATATTTAGATATATACAAAAATAAGGAACCATTAGTTAGAGGAAGGATCATAGAAGATGATGTATTTTACATGTTCCAGAAAGTAGAAGCATTGTACAGACATTTAAATAATTTTGTAATAAATAAAACTATTGGCAAATATATAATTATCAATTCTTTCAATTCTGTCCAATAGTTATTGTTTTATAACAAATTGTCTCTATAAATCTGGAAAGTGCAGCATTCTCTAATATTTTTTCTGAAACTAGATGTAAATGTCTTCCTATTAGGTAGATATTCCAAGAAATTTTAGAGTCACTTATAAAAATTTGTAGACTGCAAAAGCTAGTAAGTTGCATATCATTAGGAAAGTACAAAGGTATTTTCCAAATTTTAGTGACAGAAAATTCAACAATCAGGTGTCCTTCTTAAATACTATATAAGTTATTTATTTATTTGCTTGAATGAATGTTCTTTTGTTTATCTGCAGAACATGGAATGATAAATCAATAGTAAGTTCTTAAGAGTGAGCAAATTTTGATATAAAAGCACTGTATGAAACAAAATAGTGGGAGCTTTAAAAAAAGTTCTAATTGTTCTATTTCCTTAATAAAAATACCGGTTTTGCACTACATTTATAATAGGAAAATGTGTTTTTGCAATATTTGAACTGTATGGCTAGTATTCAGATCTAAATTTAATGCTTAGTTTTAACACTATCTGATTTTGCAATGTCAGTAAATAAACTTTTCTTTAAAGATCAATTACAATTTCAGGGAAATACCTTGACACTAATCCTCTCCCTTCTCAGAAAACTGCCCCCTCAACACTTCCTTTTTTTTTTAAATTTTATTTTTAAAAAAAGTTTAGATTAAATAAACGTTACAGCTCAAATATAGTGGATTTCCATATAACCTACTCACTCCCCTGCCACACTTTTCACCACTAACAACATCTTTCATTTGTGTGGTACATTTGTTATAATTGAACACATACTGAAACATTACTACTAACCTTGGTCTGTAATTAACATTATGGTTTATATGTTGCACTGCACAATTTTATAGGTTTTGACAAAAGGTATAATGGCTTGTATTCTTCTTTGCAATGTCATGCAGAACAATTCCAATGTCCTCAGAATGTCCATGTTACACCTATTTTTCCCTCCCCCTCCCCTCAGAACCTCTGGAGACTGCAGCCTTTATAACAGTGTTACAAATTTTTTCATTACTAGAATAATAGTAAATCTACTTTAGCTCATAACTACATTCTTCCTTTATGTTTGTGCATTCCTCAATCTTGAGGCTTTTGGGATGGTGATGTCCACTCTGTTTCTGATTGGGAGAAGGCTTAGATCCAATGAGGCAGATGGATGGAACTATCTTCCTTGTACTTGTAGAAACTTTTTTGGGAATGAGTATTGTCCATCATTATCATTCTTTTGTTAGTTGTCCTTGGCGAGTCTGATGAACTGGAGTGTAGGTGTTGGCTGCAACTCTTCTGAGATTCAGGGCACAATCAATTTATGGACACCTGGAAGATATAAATTTCTGGGACATATATTTAACAGATACAATGCTAATTATAGGCTCAAATAAAAGGGGCAGAAAACCCATGTGTAGAAAATTTATAAATTAGTCTAATCCTGATACATTGGGGGAATAGTTTATCATATATTCCAAGGTAAGGACCTTTGACAGGGGGCTGAATTCCTGGGATTGTCTGCCCTGCCTATAGTGTCTAGATGTGTCTAGAACTCTCAGGAGCTCCCCCCTGCCCCGCCCCCCTACCCACACACTGTTTACTGTGGCAGTCAGTGAGATTCATCTAAGTTGTGCATAAGTATAACCTCTGGAATGACCTCCTGACTCACTTTGAAATATCTTAGCCATAAAAACTCATTTGTATTTAATATTTCCATCATTTGGTCACTGTCTATTTCTAAATACATTGGTAGTTGGTATTTGGTAATAACCCCTCGGTGCTAGGGAGACTCATCCCCATGAGTCATGTCCCACGTTGGGGGGAAGGTTGAGTTTATATGCTGAGTTTGGTTTAGACAGCAGCCACATTTGAGCAACAAGGAGACTTTCAGAAGGTAACTCTTGGGCAATATGTAATACTAGGCTAAGTTTCAACTTCACAAGAACAAGGTTCATAAGTACAATCATAAATGGGCCTGGCATATTGGTCTGTCCTTCTTCACTAGAAACTGCCATGTACTCTAGAGATTCTTGCCATTCTATTAGAGAATGTAGTAGGACTCCCCAGTATGGTAGTTCAATATTCTTTCAGTTATTTAGTGGGTCTCTGCCCACAAAGACAATACCCCATGACCACTTGAACATATTCATATTCCATAGAGGCATGTCCCAGGTGCACCCCTTCCCCCACATACCCCATCACCAAACCACCAAACCCCACACCAGTGATCCTCCCCTCCCACAGTTGTGATGTTTCTGCAATCCAAAACTTCTCCCAAAATAAAGCCAAAATACAAACAAATTATGTAATAACATAAAAAAATCAAATATAAAAAAGAAAAAAATTTGCATTGTGTTTTTCATCACTATAAGAGCTTTTACTTTTTATACACAGTGACAAATTCTTCTGTATGTTCTGCCAGTGTCTTATTTTTTTCATATTATTTTCAAAGAAGCATTAGGTTACAGAAAAGTCACATAGAAAATATAGGGTATTCTTATATACCCAACCCCTTCCCCCTCTCATGTTTTCCCCTATTAATAACATCTTACATGAATATGGTACATTTGTTAAAATTGATGAACAAATATTGAATCATTGTTACTCACCATGGTCAATTGTTCACATTATGGTTACATTTTGCAACCAACATTTTTGTAGGTTTTGACCAAATGTATAATGGCCTGTATCCATTATTGCAAGATCATGCGGAACAATTCCAATGCCCTAAAAGTGCCCTATATTCCATCTATTCTTCCCTCCCCCTCCCCAGATCCAATGGTAACCACTAAGTTAGAATTTTTGAAGAATAAGGTTCATAGTTACATGCATTAATTTTGAGGGCTTGACTATTGGTCTGCTTTTTTTTTTCAATAAGATTTTGGATATTCAGGGCCCCTTGAACTTCCAAATAAATTTCATAATTAACTTTTCCAATTAAGTAAAAAATGTTGTAATTTTTATTGAGATTATGTTAAATCTGTAAATCAGTTTGGCTAGGACAGACATCTTAATGATGTTTAGTCTTCCAATCCACAAACATGGAATATTCTTCAATTTGCTTAGGTTTTCCTTGATTTCCTTTAACAATATTGTAAAATTTTCTGTGTACAAGCTTTTACATGTTTAGCTAGGCTTATTCCTAGTTATTTGATTCTTTTAGTTGCTATCGTAAGTGGAATTTTTTACTTGATTTTTTCCACAGATTGTTCATTATTGGTATAAAGAAATGCTACTGATTTTTGCCATGTTGATCTTATATACTGCCACTTTACTGAACATGTTTATCTGCTCTAGAAGCTTTGTTTTGTCGATTTTTCAAGACATTCTACACTTTAGATCCTGTCATCTGCAAATAGTGAGATTTTTACTTCTTCCTTTTCAATTTGGATGCCTTTTATTTCTTTTTCTTGCCTAAGTGCTCAAGCAAGTACTTCTAACACAATACTAAATAAGAGCAGTGACAGTGGGCATCCTTGCCTTATTCCATATTTTATTGGGAAAGTTTTAGGATTTCACCATTGAATATGATGTTAGCTGTGACTTTTTCATATATACCCTTTATCACATTGAGGAATTTTTTTCTATTCCTATCTTTTGAAGTGGTTTATCAAGAAAGGATGCTGTATTTTGTCAAATGCTTTTTTGTGCATCAATAGAGAGAATCATGTGTTTTTGTGTTTTTGTTTTGTTTTTTTGCCAATCTGTTAATGTTCTGTATTACATGGATTGATTTTCTTATGCTGAACCATCCTTTCATATCAGGAATGAGCCCACTTGATCATGGTGCATAATTCATTTGATGTGATGTTGAATATGATTAGCAAGTATTTTGTTGAGGATTTTAGCATCTAGATTCATTAAAAATATCAGTCTGTGGTTTTCTTTTCTTGTGGGGTCTTTATATGCCTTTGATATTTGGGTGATGTTGGCATCATTGAATGAGTTAGGCAATGTTCTCTCCATGTCTATTTTTGGATTAGTTTAAGCAGCATTGGCGTTAGTTCTTTCTGGAATGATTGTTAGAATTCACCTGTGAAGACATCTGGTCCTGGGCTTTTCTCAATTGGGAGGTTTTTGATGACTAATTCAATTTCATTCCTTGAGATTGGTCTGTTGAGTTACTCAATGTAGGTTGCTTGTTTGTTTCTAGAAAATTGTCCATTTCATATAGGTTATCCAACTTGTTGGCATACAAATTTTTGAAGTATCCTCTTAATGATAGTATTTATTTCTGTTCTCACCACTTCTTGATGAGTTATTTATGTGCATTTGTTTGTTTTGTTCTTTTAGGTGGAAATACATTTGATTTTAAAGTAGACTATTTTATTTTGACTGGTAAAATATATTGTTCCTTTCATAAATAATTATTGCTTGAGTAATTTCATCTAGAAACTCTTCCCATTTTTTTAGTTTTAAAAATTACATTTGAAAATTATAGAATATCTCCACTCAAATGTTTTATTCATTATTCCCTTAAAAATATGAAATATGAAAACTGTTGAGTGAGGGATAAATACAGAAAACATTTTGGTAATTATTTAAATTCTTTACTTTCTTCTTTTAGGCATATGCCCTCCAAATTATATTTATGTAGCAACAAATTAATGCCAACCCCCTTTCCACCCTGTCTCAGTTCTTTTGGTCAATATGATCACCTTAATGTTGAGTGCACCATTTCAGATATCTAGCATAATTTCTCCAGTTTTTAAAATATGAGTTACCTGTATCTTAGGTATTAACCTACTTATATATAGGTATCACTGAGCAAATTTGCAAACTCTCTTTTGCTCATCTGGTTGTTTTTAAATTATTTACAATTTCTATTATACCAATTCACTAAATAGATGGTGTAAGTTATAGCTATGCTTAAGTCTAACTGGTGTTAAAATTTTATTTTTATACATCTTCTAGCATTCTTAGACATGATTGAATGGTTGAATGGTTGGTTAAGACAACTCAGAAAGAGAGTGAGGGAACATGAGTGCATGAACATTAATTAAAATTTTAAAATGAATATTTTGTCATTTGAATATTTAACTATACAATTAAGCTTCAATGTATGTATTCATACAAATCTTTATTTTTCCTAAATCTCCTAAATTTATTCCATAATTTCATACTTTCAAGGCAACAAGTTAAGTATGTGTATGTATGTAGAATATAAATTATAGATTATATAGATTATATGAACTCTGAGTTAGATCATACCTGTAAATGTAGAAAAACTTTCTTCTATATATACCTGTACTTAGCACAAATTGCCTAACTTTTGAATAATTGTTTTTGTAATTATACTTCAATCTGCACAAAACATTTACTGATATACAAAAATTATAGTCTTCTAAGTTATAGGAGTGGATCATTGATTATAAACAATCAGATGGAAAAATGAGTGGAAGTAATTTATTTTTACAAATAATTGTGAAGTAATTTATTTCAAAAATCAGTTTATTTTTCTTTTAAATTGTTATATAATGTTGTAGATTGAGTAATGAATTACTTGTACTGATAACACTTTCAATAAAATTCAGATTTCAGAAAATCTTCCCAAATGGAAGAAACAAGCACTGCTTATTTTTTCATTTTTAAAAATTAGAGCAGTTTTAGATTTATGGAAAAGTCATGCAGAAACTATGGCATTCCTATATACCCCACCATCACCTCCACAGTGCTCCCTATTATCATTTCACATTTGTAGGACCCTTTTGTCACAATTGAAACAAGATTACTATAGCTATACTATTAACCACTGTATTAACTACTGATTGCATTTTATTCCCAAAATAGATTTATCTATGCTAATAAGAAAAACAATAGGCATTATATACCATTTTCTAACACTAAAAATTATAAAGTAAAAATTATAAAATAAAGTATAAAAATATGACAAAGTTGTAAAATGAGGTAAAATATTGAGGAAAACATTGATCTTTCCTTTTAAAATAAGAATCCTATGACCCAGTCCTTTAGTCTTCAATTGACCAGATGTTTCATGACAGTTTTTTAATGGTTCTAAGTTTTCAAACTTTTATTGACTTTCTGTTTTTGTCTAGGGTTCATACACTAGAATTTCCCACCAGAAATCCCAACACCTACACATTCTCTTTTCTTTGAGTACTTTTCATAACTATTCTCTTGCTAAATCTAAATTCACTTTCCTTATTCTGTTTCTCTTTTCATAAAAGTCTTCCAAGTATTCATTTCTAAAAATATCCTTTTATTTTTCTGCTTCATTAACTCACATTTTAAGCAAATTGCCTGTTTTGCATGGCTGGAAGAGGATTCCCTTAGTTTGCTACTTTATCTTTTTCTTAGGGTGAAATAAATGTTTCTCATTTTCTAAATTCTTGAATTTAAAAAATTTTGGAAATCGGAGTAAGGGTTTGATTTATCTGAACTTTTCCTTCCATGTGTTTTAGAGTTTCACAGAAAACGCATAGAAACTAGGCTACCCCAGTGTACCTACTGCCAATTGCCTAATGGTTTAGAATTTTTTCCAAGATTAATTTTAGGGGAAATCTTAATCTATTGAGCTTTATTAAATTGATTAAAAACTAAATTCACTATTTGCAAGTGAAATTTCAAAGTGATGTATATTTTAATAAATATCTATGGTAATTTTACTTTTTGTGGGTTTTCAAAATTTGTGCTTTGAGACATAGAGAAAAAAAATTTGATAAAAATCATACTAGGAGTACACTTAATGCTAGTAAATTTCCTCTAGAGGGCAGTATTCAGTTATTTGAGGCTATAACTTAGAATTTTCTCAGGCAAATCATTCAATATTTGAAGAGGTCCCAGTAAAGATGGAAGAGGGTAGTACTCTTTTTGTAATCTTATGCATGGATGTAAATGGCTTTGAAATCTAATTCCTCACAGTTTACTCAACAAGTTTTGAGAGGGGGGAATTTTAAATTGTACTTCTTATCTGCTATCCAGAGAAAGAGATTACTTTCACCCATTAAGGTCTATGCACCGTTATTGGCAATCTCAAAATATATGAAGCTCAGAATGTGAAAATATGGGCACTTGTTTTCCAGTAAGCTTTATTTCCATGTCGGTCACTATTAGAACCATGGTTTTAGTAGGCTCGAATTACTTCCACATATGTGATTTAAATTATTGACAAGAAAAAATATTTACATATATTAATTGTTGTAATCATTTTTGTCCAAATTGTATCAGATGTAAATAAAATTTTTATCCTATGAGGGCCTTCTCCTCTTGCTCTCTTTCTCTATGCAGTCTCACACCTACATGAATACATATATTAAAATTTTTAAAAATGGTTTCTTAGCTCTCCTATGAAATAAAAAAGGAAACCTTTACTAGCTGGTGTCACTCAACATCAGCTTTTTTATACAGAAACCATATTGCCATCCCTGAAGCACAGAAGATATTCCTGAAAACTGGGTAAATTATTTAGCCTGCTAAAGTAGAAAACTATAATTTACATTTTCTCATTTCAGTTCTTTTCTTTGTAGATGTATCCTTCCAAAGTTTTAAAGTCAATTTGATTTTTCCTGAATAATCATGTCACACCCTGAGGTGATGAAAGAAAATTCGAGGCCCCAGCTGCTTTCTTGTATTCAAAACTGGTTGAAAGCATGAAGTTTTATTCTTCTTCTTGTAGATATAAAAGGTAGGATCAGCATGACTGCTTTACTCATTCTTTTGGCATTCTCTTTGGGAGTGGAGAATATATTTTCTTTTATAGAATATGCTTCCAAACGGAATACAGAATCTGAGGGATGGTTTTGCATTTCTTCTAATATTTTTGTGAAAGAAATAATAAACATGCCCTTTACATTTGAAGTCATGCTTAATTTAAAGTTAAACATAAAAGAAAATATAGATTCTTGTTAAAAATTTTTTGATAATTTAAATACCTCTTATTTCTTAGTAATCTATATTATTTAGTATTGTGAATACTTTGGGAATTCTTATGCTCTCTAGATGAAAGGTACAAAGTATTATTACTGCTTTAAAAATTGTAACATTGAGTTTTAGAGTCAAAAGTGACTTTTATAAGGTTACACACAGATGAACATTGGCATAGTCAAGAAAAAATGTTTTCTGATTCCTGTCTAAAATTTCTTATTACAAAGAAATCCTTTCTACATCAGAAACAGACATCCCCTGGGATTAAAGATGAAATAAAATCCATTTGCTTCCAACTTTCTCTCAAATCAGGAGCTCCTGCTGAAGGCAGATCCCTAGTCTCCTTCCCAGCACCCCCCACCCTGCTCTGCCCCTCTTGCTGGCTAGTGATTTAGAATGCATTAGAACAAAATGTTATGCCGGCTGTTAAGTTCAAGCCAACAATGAACTTCTATTTTTGTCTCAGAATAATTTATGTAGTTGGTGTAGACACATGGAATGATCAGTAAATAAATTTCTGATTTTTTTTTCAATACACATGGTTTTGATTGGCACAAACATATTAGGAAAGTCCCCAATTTGCAAAAGGTAATTAAAATTTCCTAGCCGCTTCCACAGCATAGAGGTTAACATAATGTAGTGGTTTAAGGGAGAGACACTCACCCAGGTGGGTGTGACCCTCTCCTTCTCAGTGGTTCTGCTCATTGCACACCCCAATGTTCACTCTTGTTTGTGAAACTCTTGGAGGCTTGGCTCGTGGAATGCAGCCAAGTTCCAGGAATGACTCTACTCTTTGAGTTAGCAGCCAAAACCCACTTTACACATTTACTGACAAATCTCTTAACCTATTTCCCCACTTTCAGGTTCTCTCTCTTCACTCTACCATTTCCCATCTATTGCCTAACTGCATTGTCCACTAGACTCTGTGCTCTGTGAGGGCAGGGGATTTGCTTCTCCTGTTCACAATCATGTTCCCAGTTCTGGGCACAGTGGTTGGAAGTCTGAGCTACTAAATTAACATTAGCTAAGTGAATGAATGTAGCAAATATATCTTACGGT
Organism: Dasypus novemcinctus; assembly: GCF_030445035.2. Lineage (NCBI taxonomy): Eukaryota > Metazoa > Chordata > Mammalia > Cingulata > Dasypodidae > Dasypus > Dasypus novemcinctus. The sequence goes on from NC_080674.1 coordinate 94,583,813, forward strand.
TCTAAAACTTAAGTGAGGAAAGACCACACTTCTGTTCATATATATATTTTTTGCTCTGGATTTTATTTTATAAATGTGAATATATATAAAACTTGCAAGATCATTAAAAATATATATTTTTTCTTGACAGTAAGTTGCCAATGTAATCTGCAATGACCCTTAATATTTTACCATGTATTTTCTAAAAACAAGGACATTGTTCCACATAACCATAATACAACCATCAAAATCAGGAAATAAACATCAATGTCATACTATTATCTGATCTTCAGGCCCCATTCAATTTTCACCAAATGTACCAATACATCCTTTATATCAAAAGAATTTGGTTTATCATCAAATATTGCCTTTAGTTATCTTGTCTCTTTAACCCCCTCCAATCTGTAACTGTCCCAGGATTTCTTTGACTTTCATGAACTTTACACTTTTAAGGATTACAGGTAAGTTATCTTGGAGAATGTACTCAACTTGGATTTGTCTGATGTTTCTTCATGATAAGATTCATATTATGCAATTTCAATAAGAATATCACAAGTGATGCTGTTTTTCTCATTGTGTCTCATCATCTGTCACAATTTTTTTTGCCCCATTACTGACAATGTTCACTTTGTTCACCTGGTTAATATGCTTCTGCCAGGTCACTCTCATTTAAAGGTACTGTTTTTTCATTTTGTGATTAATAAATATTTTATATGGAGGTCCTTTGAAATTATGTGAATATCCCATCACCCTCAAATATGCAATTTGTTTACTTATTTATATCGCTATGGGCTCATGCTTTCTTGCTCCACTAATATTATTTATATTGAGGCTCCTCTGTGTCAGAATTGACCCCGTCCAACTGGCTCTTGTGTGCTTTGATTGTCCTCACCATTCCCTGAGCAATTCCTTGCTTTATGATGTATGATGTTGTAGGCATCTTGTATTTTCTGTCCCAGCCTTGGAATCAACCATGTCTTCAAGGATCCCTGATTGATTCATTTACAACCAAAATCTAGTACTAAGTGTGCTCATAGCATCTGTGGTGAAATAGCTTCCAGCCATTTTCTGTGGAGGGTGTATATATGTGTGTGTGTGTATGCATTTATATCTGTATATATACCTGATTATCTAAATATATTGAAACCATGAGCTCACATTGACACCTCCAATTTAAAACAATACTCCAGAAAGTAGTTTAATTATCCCCATTTCTGTATTTGTAATTTCCTTCAAAAACAAAAGTACTTGATTCTCATTATCCTGGAATATTTACTTATTTAACCAGTTCTCCTAGATATATTCAATATCCCATCATCTTTTCCACCCCCTCCTTTGAATTGAAACCCTCTCACCCAGCTCAGGCTGGGCCACTCTGCTTCAGCCATTACCACATCTCCCTGCATGACTTCCACTCTCATTCTGGGTGTGCTCTAATCCTCTGCTTCAGGGAGCAGTGCTAGTGCAAGCCTTCCATCTCACGCAGGGCCACCATGCCATGGAAGTCCTCCTCACCCAGGTCAGATTTTGACTCCCGTCACTGGGAATTCCTGTTCAGGCTTTGACTACCCCAGCTTCCTACCATCCACTTCTCAGCAAATACCTCACTATGCCTTTACACTGAATTATTCAGGAAAGGAATAAAGGGAATAGCAAGAAGAAGAAGTTTATATATTTCTTATCAGTCTTTAAAGCCAGGATAAATCCTTTTGCCTTCACAAAGGGTTTCCTACTATCATATACTTCTAATTTCTTCCCATCTTGAACTCCTCTTTTTTTTTTTTTTTTTTAAAGATTTATTTATTTATTTAATTCCTCCCCCCTCCCCTGGTTGTCTGTTCTTGGTGTCTATTTGCTGCGTCTTGTTTCTTTGTCCGCTTCTGTTGTCATCAGCGGCACAGGAAGTGTGGGCGGCGCCATTCCTGGGCAGGCTGCTTTTTCTTTTCACGCTGGGTGGCTTTCATCATGGGCGCACTCCTTGTGCGTGGGGCTCCCCCACGCGGGGGACACCCTTGCGTGGCACGGCACTCCTTGCGCGCATCAGCACTGCGCATGGCCAGCTCCACACGGGTCAAGGAGGCCCGGGGTTTGAACCGCGGGACCTCCCATATGGTAGACGGACGCCCTAACCACTGGGCCAAAGTCCGTTTCCCTTGAACTCCTCTTGTACTCTCTAGAGTACATGCATTTATTTTCCTCACATTACTAATAGAGTCCCAATTTCGATCATGTGTCCACTCTTCTCTGGCTGTATATATGTCCCCATTACAGGTCCAGAGGTGACTCTTGATTAATGTAAGCTAACCCACAGGTTTCTATATCTCTTGCCAAAAAATTGATTTAGGCATGGGTATGGCACTGTCTGCCCCATTAGACACGATGAGATGGTTTCTACTGGATTTTGGGAGAATTTTGTTCACGTCCAAAAGAGATGTTTTTGCAAATGTAAATGATGCCACACCTTGCTGCAGTTATCTTATGACTCTGAAGAAAACTGGTCTGCAGGGGAATCTGATGCATGGACAATGGTAGATGTGATAAGTGGAAGAAACCAGTCTCTATTAAACATCATTTAGCGATTGAATAACCAACTCAGGAGCTGCCTTGAGTTATCCTAACATGAGGTAATACATTCAACATTTTTTGAGCTACTTTGAATGTGCTTTCCTGTTACTTGCAGATAAAGGCAGCTTAACTGAAAAACTACTTAAGTATGTTTCCTGTTACTTTATGCACATCTATCTTATATCTCTATTCAAAATAAAAAATTCTAAAAATACAAGGACCAGAACTCAGAAGTATTTTATTTATTTCCCAGCATTGGGCCCAGTGTTTGGCAATTAATAAATACTCAATAAATATCTTTTCATTAATTAAAATATATTCTTCCTAAAACCTTATTGAAACTGTTTATCTTGGCATGTAAATTAAACAGGCAAATATTTTATATTCTCCCATTAACATTAACAAATCATTTAGAGACAAAGCTCTCAAACCATACAATTTTAAGAGCAGAAATGTATTTGTTAAAAGGCTTTACTGAAAATTTCCTTTCTGTTTTTTATAAAAAAATTCAGAGTGTCTAATTTGAAAAGTACTTTCTAGATTATCCAGTCCAAGTCCTATTTATAGAATTAGGATCAGTAGAACAGAAATGAATTACAGTTCCAGTAGATTTTTACCAATCTATAATTTGCCTTTCAAAATAGTCATATAGACAGTAACCCGAACTACTGCAAAAACAATTGGGCTTGCTACATCAAACCCTTTCAATTGTCCTTTGGATTTAATAGAAAATCTTATCTGAGAGATCTCTATATCAATTTACATTTGACTCAAATTTCTTTAACATTTCTTTTCTTCCTTTACTATGCTACCATACCCTACATTGTAATTCATTATCTAGCAAAATCTCTTACCATTTCCCCGTATACAGTGTTTCTTTTACCATATAGTCTATTTTCTATGTGATAAAGAGTTAAGAGTATTTAGTTCTTAAGAGCATGGACTATAGATCCACACTGTCTGGGTTAGAAAACTTACCATTCTACTCGCGCACTGTGGGAAATTGGGGAATTTAAATTAATCTCTTGAGGCTCTTGTTTCCTCATATACAAAACACGAGAAAAGTAATACTGACCTTCTAGGAGAGTTGTGAAAATTAAGCTATTTAGTAAATGTAAAGATTTAGGTATACCTTAAGCATTCAATTAGATTATTTAATATTTATATTATAATGTCTTTATATAAAATAAATATTTACAAAAAAACAACATTCTTTAAATACTGTGTCTACAGAAATTTGTCCATGATTATTTTAAAGCTGTCTATGCTCTCATCTTCTTGATTCTATTCTAATAACTCTACTCTCAAATCTTTATACATCTTTTCCCTTTATGAATTCTCTATAATTTCTTTTTTTTTTTTTTTTTAAAGATTTATTTATTTATTTAATTTCCCCCCCTCCCCTGGTTGTCTGTTCTTGGTGTCTATTTGTTGCGTCTTGTTTCTTTGTCTGCTTTTGTTTCTTTGTCCGCTTCTGTTGCCGTCAGCGGCACGGGAAGTGTGGGCGGCGCCATTCCTGGGCAGGCTGCTCTTTCTTTTCACGCTGGGCGGCTTTCCTCACGGGCGCACTCCTTGCGCGTGGGGCTCCCTCACGCAGGGGACACCCTTGCGTGGCACGGCACTCCTTGCGCGCATCAGCACTGCACATGGCCAGCTCCACACGGGTCGAGGAGGCCCGGGGTTTGAACCGCAGACCTCCCATATGGTAGACGGACGCCCTAACCACTGGGCCAAAGTCCGTTTCCCTCTATAATTTCTTAAGACATTCTTTAATAATCATCATCTAATTTTGTATTTTCTCAGTATAATCCCAAGATTTGTGATTGCAAGTTATCTTTAGATTTCCAAAGTCAGTAGTAAAATGCTATATATCTTTATAATTTAATATGTATAATGACTTCATGATGAATTCCTATATAGAGTTCTAAAAGGAAATTATATACATAATACATAATGATTGATAGGAGACTGGAATAAATCTCATTTTTACTGATTTGCTTGAAATAAGATTCTATTTTATACCTGGTTCAGGAGTACAACTGCTTATTGTTGTTTATTTCAGGTATCCCCAATATTAAGGATATGTAATTAAGGGGATTTGATATGAATGAAAAGTTGAGCAGAGAAGAAGAATTGGTCATGGAAAGAGAGTGAAAATAAAGAATAAAATTATAGTGTATGGAGGATTAAAAGATAAGATAATGCTAAAGTCAGTAATAATGTTTTATAGTTTCCGAAGTGCTTTCACATACATTATTACTGTTGATATGTTACAGGGAAGAATTTCTGCATTGCCCAATTCCTACCCTGATGTATACAGTGTAGTAAAGTAACCTGTGCAAAAGTAAATTGCTACTGGCATGTTTGCCTGTTGTATTATTGAAAGGACATAGTCGATTATTTTCTAATATTTTACTTTACTTCAAACCTACACTTTTACATGTATTCATAAATGATTTTGTATTATTTTTTATTTTGCACAACTCTGCATATCTCTGCAAGAAATCCTCTCCATCTCTTCAATTTCCATAAAGACATTCCATGTTCCTTAGGCTGAGCCGCTTGGGTGCATGAAGAAGCTTCAGTTGGCGGTCTGCAGCTAGGAGCTATTAAGAAACATCTTAATCCCTCCTGGACTAGATTAATGAGGTAAGAGGTGGAGTGGTAGGGTTAGGGAAAAGGAAATGGAGGAAGAAGAGCATACATTTCTTACTCACATTGTCCTCCAATTGACAACTCAGTCCTTTTGTGTTAACAAGCTCTTCTGGGAATATAAGTAACCACCTGGAAGGCTGGAAATGTGGATCATGCATTCTTTTTTATCCTTTGTCTAAATCATATCCACAGCTAGCAGAGACTAGGGATTTTCTTACTCCTTCATCTTTCTTTCTCTGGGGGAGCATAAGATTTCCTTTTTTCTGAAGATTTCTAGAATATACCTCTGGTAAATATGGAGATACCTCTTTTTTATTTAAAATCAAGCTTTCACTGGGATGCATGGTAGACAGTGGGTGTTGTTCAAAGTGGTCAGGAAGGGACCACCATCCATTTTCCAACTAACTTTTCCTTCAGACCAAACTCAGATTGAACTCTGATAGGCATATATGGGAGAACAATGCAAAATAGTAGGCCAGGATTTGTCTCATGGCCTAATTCATTCTCTTGTACCAAAAGGAGAGTAGAGCTCTTTGCTTTAGGCCTTTCGCTTACAATGTCTCCATCTCCCTGCCACTCTGCCCTGTCTCTCCAAACACACACCCACACCTACACACATTCACAATGGCCTAAGACCCTCTCTAAACTCTATTATTTGGTTTTGTCAATGACTCTTTGCATCATAAGGATGCTGGTTTATCGTGTGATTGCCATTGTCCTAAGCTTAGGTGACAGGCTTTTCCTCGTATTCTGGCCTCTCATTCTGTCAGGGAAGATACAGAGTAAACAGTCTAGTGGCAGACCTGGTGAATTTCTGCAAGAATTGATTAATTTCAAGAATGTTTAACAAATAGTCAACATATCCTGGTCTCAGGAAGATGCACGCCACTTCTCTTAATGTGACTTTGACCTTCCTACTTAAAAATAATTGCTCAAAATCATTCACTATCAAATATCCTAATTCCAAAACTGGCTTATATAAAATGGGCTGCCCCAAAATATGCGAGGAACCTTTACTGAGCCATCCAGGATAGATGGTAACAGCAACTTCAAAAAAAATCTTACTCCTAACTTTATCCCCTTAAAACAGAAAAGTGCAACACTTTCAATTCATTGCATTACACATAGTGCATTACACACATTATTCCAAAATAATAGACTGAAGGCTGACCTAGTCTCCTCAAGTTACTATTTCTCTGACAATTTAAGAGATTTTGTATCATGATAAGAAAGACAGGAACTAAGTAGGTGCCCAAAAACATTTATTTAATTGAATTGAAATAAAATAACCCATTTTTAATTATTATAATTTTCCTTTGAAATGTGTCAAAATCACATGCAAAAAATTGAACAGTTTTTTAGGTATAAGATATAGAAGCTGGATTGAATCTTGTGAATTGGTTTGGCTGAGTTTACCTTATTGATCCTTCAGTTTTCATGAAGATTGTGGATCACCCATCATTGATTCTTCCAAGGTGGTGAGTGGTGACGTTGACAGAAACTAAAGTGATTGCATTGCTATATTGAAATTTGCTGTATTGCTCTCATGCCAGTGTGATGCCTGTATAGTATCAAGGATTCATACGTGGCATCACTGAAATCTCAGTTTCACCAAATTTAAATGTTGCAAAGTGTTGGTAATGTCCAAAGCTTCTTTTCTGCTATAAAATAGCACCTCTGTTAATCTAAGAAAATACTCTGCATTATTTAGGCATTGATTTTAATTTGAATGACTAGATTGAGAATGATGCACTACTTTAAACTGAGTCATGCCACATAAATAAGATGCACTTTCATAGGTGGCAACTCCAGTGTGTAAAATTTAACTATGAAATTATGTGAATTTGTGCTACTTCTGTTTATGTTGGATTACATTCATATTTCTAAATTCAGCAGCCTCTTCCCTCTCCCTTTTGGTTCATTTTCAGCTGTCAAAAGTCACAGCTTTCCCCAAAGCATTAAAAATAACATAAAACAAATGTAAACAAATGAGAAATAAGGAAGCAAAAACCAAGTTTTGTTTTGTTTTTTTTTTGTAGTGGGGGGAGAAGACTTGTATAAAATGCACTCTTTATTTAGCCACAATTAAATTCTGTATAATTGTTATAGGTTCAGAGATTTATGAAGAAGTGAAATATCTGATAGATTGTATTTTAGTCTTAGAACTTCTCTGATCTTCTCCATCCCATTTCACTCTCTCTTTTCCTGAAAATGTATCACTTAGTGCAAAGCAGTTAGTGAAAATAACCTACCTGACTTGTTATTTTTTTTCTTAATTATGCATGTCAAAATATATTAGCATTATAATGATTTATAATCAATTTATCTCCTTTGTAGAATACTTTAACATTAATTCACTAATTTTACAGTATATATAGTAATAGGAATGTTATCAAACACACAGTTTCTTTTATTTGATAATCATTATGGATAATCATTTGCAATCATTCAGTAATTATCGATAACGATTCATTGCAACTGAATCACATATGATGCCAGTATATCTTTGACAATATAAAGTCAACCCAAAACTTAATTCAGTAACTGTGAATAAAGCTAATAAATATTTTTGTTTTACAAATTGAAATAAAAACTGTTTATGTCTAAAACTTTAATGGGATTATTATGACGTAATTCATTTCATCAAATGTTCTTTTCTCCAAAATTAACATATTTAAATCTCTTAAGCTTGTTGCTATAAAGGAGGTTCTTAACATGAATTAAAACAAGTCAGTCTTAGAAACATTAAAATGTATTATTCCTATAAATTACAAAATTCAAAGATATGCATAGCATTTATGCCAATGATTTAATCTAGATATACAAACTGAAACTATTCTTTGGTAACAAAAGTAAATATCATTAAACTTAAAGAGTGATTTATAATTGGAGGTCATTTTATAATTCTTATTAATAGTCAGCAGCTTTTACAATATTGAGATTTTATTATATCATTATCTACTTTTTGAAACTTACAAAGCACTGTTTAATGTCACTATGGTTGGCTAACAAATCACCAAAAAACTCAGTAACTTAAAACAACCAATATTTTATTTCCTCAAAATTGTGCTTGAACTGGGAGCACAAGAAAGGCAAGTAAGTCATGTAATCAAATCCAGAGACAAAGTGGGAAGGAATTATATGAGAATGTGACTATCAGGCAGTATGATTCATGGTAGGAGGAGAGGGGACATTCATGTAGAGTCTACCATAGCAGTTTGTTTAGATTATGAGGATTCTTATCAACTGGAGATCAAATACTTAATATAAGCTTCCTAGTTTAATTACTTATTTTAATTATAGTTTTCCATTTATAATTTGAAACCATAAAGAATATCATCAGAAACTATAATTTTATGCTGAAAAGAAAACTTCTCTCTTAAATAAGGTAACAAAATCTTCTCAGTAGTTGCAAATTCACAATGTAAATGGAAAGTGAAAATAGAATTGTGGACTGAGATTTGAAGTTATGGATAAATCAGTATTTTTGCAGGAAAAAAAAATAAAACCAGCACACTAGATTAAAATATCAATATAAAAAATTAATGACAGTTTACACATTTTAAAAAAATAATAAAGATACTATACCATTTTCATTTATCATCTTGTACATTTTATAAACTTTTCAGATTCTTTTCTGCAGTTTAAAGGAGACGTTTATATGTTAGATTTTTTTCCCCTACAAATTAGCACATTGAATAGCTTTTTTCCTTCAACTGTTCCTGTACCTTCCACCAAATACTTAATATTTTTGCAATTGTTCTCACTGCCCAGGCCTGAAAGTTCACTATAAGATATAGAGTAACTTGGATATTTAAGCTACAAAAATTGTTTGTATCACTTTATTTGATCTGCTCAGTATCACAGAGCAGGGTTGAACAAACTGCCTCTCCTGTAGCCTTGTTTTCATATTTTTATTTGTGTTCTGCCCAAAATAACTTCCTGCCAAAGCACGTGTGTCAGGTCCTCTTACTACCATCCATTCCTCTGCACAGATCTCACCAGTATTGGTTTTCTAATCTTAATCTCCTTTCCTTCTTTTCTTTATCTTTTCGAAGAATCTATTGTAAGAATCTCTATTTCTAGATAACCCACTTTAAGTTATTTTGAGGTTCCTAACTCCAAGTTTCCTTTTTTCAAAATCATCTTCAATAGAAGTGAGTGGAATGTAGTTGCAAATATATATAGAGAGAGAAATAAATTTACATATATTTGAAATTCACATAATAGGAACTAAAATTGGAGAGGGATTGCCCTATATGTAAAAGTGCTTTTAAGATTATAAAGTGCTAAACAAATTTAAGGTATTATTATGAATAATTATGATGATGTTGATGGTGATCATGAAATCAGTAGCAATTACTGAAGGCTAGTTCATCCACAAGAGTTGTTCAGTTAATGTAATATTCATCATAGAATACCTTCCAAATCATTGAACAGTCCACATTGTAATAGCAGCTATTTGAGGAAGATTTTTCACATTGGTTCATTTGCATAACGGAGTCTCTTGAATATTCAATTCCAACGCTCAATCCATGTAAGATGAAAATTATGAACTTGAAAACCTTATTGTCATATGGAGTAATTAGCAGATTATTCAATAATTGACCAGGTCCCTTGGTTTTTAAATTTTTATTTATTTTTCCCGTTTTAATAAATTGTCTTCAAGTGTGTAATGTTTGGTTTATTTTAAAATTCACCCAAAAAAGATAATGCACATTTTATGTGTACTATTCTACACAAAACACAAAATCAATAGCAAAGCAAGGGACATCATTGTAAACTAGTTATTGATGGCTAAAAGTCATTTACACCTGCCATGGAAGATAGACTGTGACACTATTAATTTAACTGGCAGTGGTTTACTAAGATAGTTGTGAAGTAAATCGGCAGTCCACCATCTGTAAAATTTTATGCATATTTTGTTCAGATAGCTATATGGTATTTTGACAACCCCAAATCAGTTTTAATCTGTCAATTTCAAAGTTTGTCACCAGAAAGTTCATCTAAAGGAGGGTGCCTGTCTGTTCAATTCATGTTAAATGCAAAGTGATTTTAGTAGATAACACAGAATGCACCATTTCCTGGAAAAATAAACTTGTTTACCATGGTTATTTTCTACTTTTAAAGCATAATACAGTTTTTTAAAAAGCACATTTTAAAACACCAATGAACAGTAGTATAATGAAAGATATATTTGCTCATGTAAGGCATATGGCGATAGCAGTAAAAGTAAAAATGCTTTTCTGGGCAATAATTCCTCATTCTCATAAAAATATGTAGAGATAAAAAATGGTGTACCACTGAATTTTCAATTTTAGTTCAATTTAAGGAGGCTTGATAAAGTATTCCAATATGAACATTTTTTTCAATAGTATTCACAGCCTTTCAGTTCTTAGTACTTAAAGCCTTTGCAAGGTGTGGACCCCTCTGGAAGAGAAACTGGGGTGTCATTCTATAGTGCTCTCTAATGTAAACATTGCATAAAGTAGTAGCTGAAAACTTTTATGGTCCACAAAGTTTCTGCTTCAAATAAATGATAGTAAGAAGAAGTGGGAGAAGAAACACGTCTCGGGACAGTGCTACATCTCATATGGTCATTCTGGTCTCTCCTGCCAGAATATTTTACTTTTGAGTTATATGTTACATCAAGTGAAATAGCAAACAGAAAATACTGGTTCATGAAAAATTTGTGAAAGAAAACTGATAAGCAGCATGATTCTTAAAAGTATTGTGGTGGGACATAATCATACAAAAGGCATGGATGGTACCTATATCAAACTAGATACTAGGATCAATGAAAAAAATACACTGTTAGTCAGGGATGGTTCTGCACATTTCTTTCTTTACTGAGCATGTTTTTTAAATGACTGAAAACACTCATCTCCATCTTTCTCACTATTTTGCAAAAAATTTGGGCCCATTTTTGTGAAAGTTTCCTTTTGTTCAATACCCTTTGCTGTAATCCTGAAATAGCTGAATAATACACTACGTTTTGGGTTTTTTCCTTGTCTTTTTTTAAGTGAAGTTTTAGATTACATAAAAGTTACATAGAAAATATAGGAGGGGAGCAGATGTGGCTCAAGTGGTTGAGTGCCTGCTTACCATATGGGGGGTCCCAGGTTCGGTTCCCAGTGCCTCCTAAAAAAACCTACAATCAAACAACAAGATAACAAATAAAAAAAAACAGCTCAGGGGAGCTGATGTGGCTCAGTGATTGAGTACCTGCTTTCCACACATAAGTTCCCAGTTTCAATACCTGGCTCTGGTTCCTCAAAAACAAACAAATCATACGTAGGTGTGTAAAGGATTCCCATACACTCCACCCCCTCCCTGTCTCACACTTTCAAAAAACAGGTTTTGTTGAGTGGAAGGCACTGTACATGAGCCTTTTATTACCTGCTGATAGCTGACAGATTTTATTTTTCTATTAAAAATGCCTGAGTGCTCATCTGCATGCATAGGGTATACTAAACAGCCACTCCATTTTCCGTTTTCCCCCTGCATTTTGAAACTCTAGTAATTATGAATAATGTTTTCATTTTGAAACATAACATTGTTATGGAGAATCATTTCTACAGGTTGTACAATGATGATCTGTTTGCTTTCTTTTCAAATTCTAAGTGAAAAGTGTTTCAGCAATATGAAGTTTTGTGGACATATCCTTCCAAATATCCTACATTTGCATTTCCTACTCTTGAATCTTTTGCAGTTGGCTTTTATGCCTATGATTTTTTTTTGAAACTTCTTTATCCAAGATGAGCAATTACCTCCTAGTTGGTAAATTAAATACAAGCTCTCTTTCTTTTTATCTTTTTCATTTCCACAGTATTTAATAATGCTGATCACCTCCTTCTCTTGAAGCTTCTGCTTTCTTAGTCTGTTTATATCTTTATCTATTTCCCTTTTAGTCCTTAACCAATCATCTGATTCCTGAGTATAAATAATTTTCATGATTAAATTTTTACCCTTTCCTCTTCTCTTTTTACTGTCTCCATTTTGGCACCCATATAGACCATTATGGATTCAACCATTTCAAATTACTCTGTAGCCCACTTTACTAATGCAAATTCCATTTTCCAAATGTCTACTGGACATTATTCAGTCAAACAATACTTTTTCAGTGGCTACTAGACATTCCGCACCATACTTGCTTCTGGGTATACAAATGGACATTGCCATCATGGTGCTTCAATTCTTGCAGGAAATCACACAGGCCAGTGTAAAATTAAATCCCTGCTGAAGATCATGAGAGGGAAGGCTGTAAGAGGATGGAATAAGATCTGACCTACAGAATGCTGCTTTTAGAAGTAATACTTAAACTTAGAGGTAAAGACTGATAGTAGACATTAGCATGAAGAAAATGAGATGAGTGCTCCAGGCAGTGGGAAGAAGCAGGCTTAAAGGCCGTTAGTGGGAAAGTGCCTCATTTGTCTGTATTGGAAAAGGGCCTGCATGGCTGGAGCACAGGTAAAATGTGCCCAGTCAGGAGAAATCAGAGTGGTTGACATTTAAACTGTGAAAAAGATTTTTTTCTCTTTAATTGAAGAGAAAAATTTTAAGGAGTTTGGGCATCTGTGGTGTATGTTAGACAGATTTTCATTTTGAGGTAATATAACACTAATTGCATATTGGAAATAAGAATTTTTGAGAGCCAGAGAGATACAAGAGAGCAGTGAAGAGGCCATTGAGGTGGCCCAGGTGAAGGACGGTGGTGGTTTAGTCTACACTGTGGTAGTATCACAGGAAAATGGTGATGGATGATGTGGAAGACATTTAGGGAGTAAAATCATCAGGACTGTTGAGAGACTAGATGTGGAAGGGCTATGAGAGAAAGCAAAAGAAATTTTAAAGATGGAATCTTGACTTCTTACAAGGTTGCCAGATGATTTTGGGATGCCCAGTTAAATCTGAATTTCAGATAAACAATAAATAATATTTTCATGTAAGTTTGTCCCACTTGTCTTAGTTTGCCATGACAAATGCCACACACTGGGTTGGCTTGAAAAATGGGCATTTGTTGTCCCATGGTTTTGTAGGCTAGAACTCCCAGATTTAAGGTTCTACAGGCCATGCTTTCTCCCAGAGACTGTGGTTCTGATTCTGGTTTGGTGTCATCCTTGGGTTTCACTGGCGTGCATCTCTGCTTCTGTCAAATGACAATCTGTCTTAGTCTCCTCTAGTGGCTCTTTCTTACTTATAGCTTCTTCTGACTGATTACTTCCAAATTTCCTCTGCCTTAGAAAGACTCCAGTGGTACAGATTAAGGCCCACCCTGATTCAATTGGTCCCATCCAAATAGGATTTTTGAGGATCCTAAACCCTACCCTGGCTCACCATAACATATTCAAAGATACTGCTTACAAATGGGTTCACACCACAGGAATGTGGGTGAAGAACTGAACATATCTTTTGTGAATACATGGGCTTCACAGATACTAAGAAATGGTTGTCTATCTGAAATTCCAATGTATATGTTAAATCTGCAACCTATTTCTGACTTTCCATCCCTGAATTTGTAAGTAATGAAGAGAACCAGGAAAAGAACATAAATAAGTTACCTTAAACTCTAAGACACCTGACAAGAAATGTCAACTAGGCACTTGAATCTGGTGCTGAGAGGAAATGTCTGAGCAGGAGATATTTTTATGTAGTTTGCCCAGAAAGATTCCCAGTTCTCATGTTTAAACAAAATCGTGTCCTTTTTTATTTTAAGCATCCAACTTTTCCCTTCTCTTAATTTCATCATTTTTGTTAGTGATACTGCCATTATCCAAAGTAAACAAAAATGAAATTTAATAATTAGTGTTGGCCATTTTATTACCTTGTCCTTTTGATTTAATCATTTACTAAGCCTTGCTCCTAACTGTCCAATATCTCTCAGTATGTACCTTTTAATCTAATTTTATTATAATCATGTTAGCTTGAACACTCCTACCTTTAATACAGACCCTACAATAGCCTCAGTTTGTAGGGATGCTACATCTAGAATATTCTTCCCAAAAGTCAGTTTATAAACTTGTAGTGATGCTCTATTTCCTGAGAAATAAAAGTCAATATTATCCTAATTGTTTTTAATGTAGTGACTAAAGTAATGTTTCTTGAACCTAAAGGACCCAGAGGGCCAAACAGATCTTTAAGTAAATGCAAATATTTCTGTTAAATGATTTTGCACTATCATGAGCAGATGGAACTAAGCAGTTGAAAACATAAGAAAAATAGTTTAATTGTGCATTATACAAAAAAACTATGTCTTAAAGAATGGGACTTGCTGCCACACCTAGAATTTCATGATTATTTTGATCTATCTTATACCAAAGCACACAAAATATCATTATTTGCACTGAAATTATTATTCAATTTTAGGTCAAATCAGATGCTTCTAGTTTTACAACTGCACTATGAGTACAGAACCACTTGTCACATGCTTTTTCTGCTGTAAATACTTCTATTTTATTATTCTAAATAGGAACATCACACTGGACTTTCGGTAAACAAATATCTTTATAGTGAAGAATAAAGCATGGTCGAATAGAAAGCCCTAAGATAAAAGCCAAAATTTTTCAGAGTTTTGAATTTTTACTCATATAAATTATCCATCACTTTTCTTATAACCTATATACTTCTGAATCTACTCTGGAGCTATTATCATGTGCTTTCTCTTTCTGTTGTTAGATATGTGCATGCACGCTCTCAAACTTATGTTAGGGGGGAAGGGGACTGAGCCCAGTGGTTGGGGCGTCCGTCTACCACACGGGAGGTCTGCGGTTCAAACCCCGGGCCTCCTTGACCCTTGTGGAGCTGGCCCATGCGCAGTGCTGATGCGCACAAGGAGTGCCCTGCTACACAGGGGTGTCCCCCGCGTAGGGGAGCCCCACGCTCAAGGAGTACGCCCCGTAAGGAGAGCTGCCCAGCACGAAAGAAAGTGCAGCCTGCCCAGGAATGGCGCCGCACACACAGAGAACTGATGCAGCAAGATGACATAACAAAAAAGAGACACTGATTCCTGTGCTGCTGACAACACAAAAGTGGACAAAGAACACGCAGCAAGGGGGGGCGGGGGAGGGAGAGAAATAAATAAAATAAATCTTAAAAAAAAAAAAGATTATGTTGGGACCACATAACAGAAAACAGGTAGACAATTATACTCTTTATATAGTCTGTTTTGTCAGCAGGGGTTTCACATAATTCATAATAATCACTATAGAGATGTTAAGAGATGTGAAGAATCATTACAGAGTTAAGCAAGTTTATATAGTATTCAGTTAACTTTAGCATGAATGTCTCTGTTAAAATCCAAAAGTAAAAAATGTACTATCACCAAACAAGGAAATTCTTTATAGAAATATTTGACATTGCTTCTAATTATTTTTAAAACATTTATTAGTAAATCAGAATTGTTTCAATGAGGTAGATGATGCATATTGCAAATAATGTTTCTTAAATAGGATGCTATGGAAGTCATTATTAATTTTATACTAATCTCTGAAATTAAAGAAAAGAAAAAGAATAAAGTTTCCAGATGGTTGTTTCTGAAAATTTGGTGCCTGGACAATTTGCATCATAATCATGTAAGTGTGATTCATTCATTTATTCATTATTAGTATATTATTCACTCATCAAATATTTATTGTTTCTTATGTGACAGGTATTGTTTAATGTCTGGTACTGTACATGACACAGATCTTTCTCTTGCTTTGAGAGCTGGGTACTATTAGAAAAGAAATTATCCTCAACTTTATTATAGACCTACCAAATCAGAATAGCAGGTGATTAGGTCACCTGAATTTCTGCCCTAGTTATACAGGAAATATAGTTAATAATGAGAAAAACAGCTACAGTTCATTGTGAGGCTCAATGAAAAAAATGTATTTTTTTTTTTTTTACCATCTGTTCCCCCGAAAGCTCATCTTGGAAATAAATGAAGGGCTCTTTTTACTTATTTACAAGTGTGCACACACACACAGACCTTCCAATTTTCTCACCAGGTTGGGAGATTGAAGATGTGGACTGGTAGCTTATCTAATATTACATTTATATTTGGGCAGGTGGTTTCTGATAGTATTGCATGAACTCTTCAATAGACTTACTCAAGCTTCCCCAACTTTTCTATGATTTCCACATTTGATTGCTTCTTCCATTCTATTCTCCCTCAACTCTCCTTTTAAAAATATATATTTAATAATATATAATACATGTATTATTTCATCTGCTTTGTCAATGGCATTAATACTTTTAGGTTATAAACTTTGGGTTCATATCAGCAATTTTTTATAGTAATCTTATGTTACTATTTCTGCTACCTTTTACTTAAATATCTCTTGTTTTTCTCAGTAGATTCTTCTTCTCTTACGGTTTTCTAATCATTTTTTTCTCAAACACCATTTTTAGAGTTCAATTTTTTAACTATTCTTTGTTTTTTCAAACATGTTACCTGTTGATGGTAGAAGGCCTAGGCTGCACACAGCCAATAAAGTTAGCAAAGTCACTACTCCAAGATAAAGTGAGACTAATTTGCTTTGGCAGACAGCACACTCCAAGAGATTTGGGAGATTTGGGAGTCCAGCCAGCTGGAGCGTGGAAGCTGTGATGAAGCTGTTGACTGCCCAAGACTCCCTTTGCTCTGTTTCAGTGAAAACAGGGAGGCACAGGACAAACACCCCAGCTATGTTCTCTGAGGCCAAGGTTTCATCCACTCATCATTGAACCATGAATCAGGCCACGATTAAGACAAAAAATGATGTTCAATGTGGTAAAGGCATGTCTGACAGAAAGCATTTTATTAGAGAATTAAAAATGATACATTAAATGTAAAGTGATTTTTCAACAATTGCAGGTGAGAAAAATCTACAAATACTTTTCTGAGTGTAAGTTCAGTGATTTCCTTTAGTTGAATTTCATGACCCAATCCATTTATAATTTTGCCAAGACACATTTAAAAGAAAAGAGTTGAGATTTTAACTATTTAGTTGGATGCTTTTAGTTGAATGCATGTCCCCCTGTGGATTACTATGAAATACCTCCCCAAAGAGAATATCCAAGATATTTCTAATTAACTTCAGAGCAGGTATGGACTGTGATCAATTTCTCAGTATCAGTATCAAATACAGTGATTTTCACAGCATCATTTCATACACGGTGATTCCCAGACAAGGTTAATCAAGTAACAGTTGAAAGAATCCTGAACCCCTGACCTCTGCACATGCAAAGAAAATAGAAAAGAATGACAAAAGTAGACAAGTTACTAATATAGAAATAGTAATACATCTGTAGTGTTGTAATAACTTCTTCATTGAATTTGGCATCTTTTACGCAACTGGAATTTCAATACTATTCAAAACTTATCTATAGCTCTCTAAAGTGAAATAAGCCTAACTCTCAGATTTTTAATCCTTAAATTAGCAGGACTGTTGTAGAATTTTGTAGGAATTAATAAAATTTACATACTGTAATGCTATCTCAAAGACACTTAGAAATTTATTTTTATTTTGAAGGTTTTTATGATAAATGAATCTACTATATACTACATAAGATATCATATTTTGCTTGACACGTAGGTCTTCCTTCAAAGCCAAGGCAACAAAATGAAATACTTAGATTCTTAGCCTTAATTTCTTTTCCCATTTATTTCTGACATCCTGGTGCT
Source organism: Dasypus novemcinctus (assembly GCF_030445035.2). Lineage (NCBI taxonomy): Eukaryota > Metazoa > Chordata > Mammalia > Cingulata > Dasypodidae > Dasypus > Dasypus novemcinctus. Next base: position 94,601,658 of record NC_080674.1, read on the forward strand.
TGGCAGCTGCAAACCTAGCTCTTACCTCTAGGCAAGGAGGCAAGCAAGCGTCTCTTTCCTGAACTAATGGCCATGTAGCTCCTTGGATTAATTGGCAAGTCAATGATGCAGCCAATATCCTGTTTCCCCAGGAGACTTGGTACTGTACATCAGCAACTTTTTGAATTCCAGTTGGCCTTAAGTTTGCTCCCTATCTTAACCCTTCCTAGGCCATTTATATGCAAATAGATAATCATATTGAATATAATGCTTTTATGGCGTATGAATAGACTTTTCAAGAGGACTCCTGATAAAGGGGAAATGCAACTGATCAACTGTGAAAAAAAAAATGAACCATTTGAAAATAGGTATTCTCTAAAAAAACAACTTCTGTTTTCATCATTTATGTACAGAAGAACTTTTAGAGGATCTTAGGACAAACCAGTTTTGATAGACTGGTAAGTAAATTTTTTTTAAACTCATTTGCATTCTTAATTCATTTACACTTACTCATCCATGGGTGGAATAGAGTGTTAGCTAGTAGTTTTAGTTCTAATTCCACCACAAACATTCTAAATGTCCTTAGAAATATAACAAAAACGAATTTTGCTTTTGTGTAAAATGAACAACTTGGATAAGGAAGTTATTTTTCCACTTTAAAATTCTGGATATATTTTAAAATTCAGATAGTGGTTCTAAATTTATTCTTAGAGATAAAAGAGTCTCAAATACTTCTAATTAATTTTCTGCTTAACAAACATAATTTCATCTGAGCTCAGGTGTTCTGCTTTGTTTTTTTTAATTCAATAACTACCTCTATTGAATATTTATTGAGTAAATTTTAGCCAGAACTAATGCTGCTTGAAAAATGGCCCATTCAAATGATCCAAGGCGCTAGAGCAGGGGTTCTTAAACTTTTTTGTTCCATGAACCCCTTTGCCAGTCAGGTGAAAACCACAGACCCCTTACTAAGTCTACACTATATTGTGTATTATTTAATAAATTTATCCCTTGTGCACCAACACGTCCCCACAAGAATGTTTTTTTGAATTTCAATTCAAGCTCACAGACTTCTTAAGAACCGCTGCTCTAGACTAGCATTGTCCAATAGAAAGATATTTGGACTCACAGAAGTAATTTAAATTTTTCTAGTAAATACATTTAAAAATTAAAAGCAAACAGGGGATATCAATTATAATAAGATATGTTAAACCAATCTTTCCAAAATATTAAACATGTAATCTATATTTTAAATTATTAATGAGAAACTTTACTTTCTTCATTCCTTAATAAGGCTTCAAAATCAAGTGTTTATTTTATACTTTCAGCACATCTCATTTGGGATGTTAAATTTTCATCAGAAACACTTAATATGTAATTAGATTTTATAAAATTTATAATCAGAAAATTAGATTCACACACCAAGTTGAACTAAACAGTAAAATGAAAAGTTTTTGATTAATTTTAAATTGAAATTAAATTTAATTAAAATGAAATAAACTCTTACAATTCAGCTCCTAAGAGCAGTATCTCCATTTAATTGGCTCAATAATCACATATGGCCAGTACTATATTATTGAACACTAATTCTCTTGACAAAGAAAGATCTGCTGCTCACTGGAAATTGAACTTGAAATTCTGAGGGCTTGTCATTTAACAAAAAGACTGGAGGGTGATAAAGAATTTCCTGTTAATTTCATGAAGTCAGATGAAATGTTAAGTTAAACTCGGGCTCTTTTCCACACATACCCTTTGCTTGTAAACTGAAAATATTAATTATTGCAACTCTGACGTCTTTCCATACCACCACCCCCAAGATGGCTCACTCATCTGTCTGCACAGTCTGTTCACAATGTCTGCTTGCTGTATTGCTCATTGTGTCTGTCTGCTCATTGCTTATGCTTGTCTTCTTTAGGAGACAACAGGAACCAAATCCAGGACTTCCCATATGGGAGGTGGGTACCCAATCACTTGAGCCAAATCCACTCCCTACGACTTGCGTCAGCTTGTTGCATCAGTTTGTCTACTTTAGGAGGCACGGGAAACCAAACGCAGGACCTCTCATGTGGGAGGTGGGCGCCAAACTGCTTGAACCATATCCAATCCCTTGACATCTTGCTTTAAGGTAATTCAAGATACCCACCCTCTTTTTAAAGTAATTCTAAAACAAAGGTAATTTTTATATGTATATAACATTTAACTTTGCACAGTAAAGCATCTCAAGAATGGAGGGCAAAGTCTAGTCTAAATTAAAATATTTAATTGAACTATAGCATAAATTTCATAAGTACATATATTGCAAATGATCTTTTAATATCTCAAATGTTCTAAGTCAGCGAAAATCATTGAAGAAGATGAAAGGTGATTATTTTTAACTTTGATAATATCTTAAATAGAAAAAACATGAGTCTATTTGTTCATCGTAAAAGGGATAGCTAGCTGTCAAACATTAGGACAGAAAGAAAATTAAAGTTTATCTAGTCCAAATTGCACATTTTGTGCATTAACAGATTCCCAGAGAAACACAATGACTTGTCCATGGTCCCTAGTTATTCTGTAGCAGATTCAGGACTGGAACTAAGGTTTTCTGATTTCTACTTAGTGATTCTCCAAATACGATATGCTTTAATGCATGTTCACACACATAAAATCACAAAATTGATATAAATACTATTCCAAAATGCTTCCGGGCACATATATAGAACAATAAAGAGATCTATTTCTAGCTCCTGCAAGCTGAAAAGCAACATGTAGCAACAGTAAAGCTTTTTATTATATACCTTCATCCTCTCCAACCCTGCAGAAGTACTTAAAACCTTACACAAATGTAGAAAATACAAAATAAAAACTTCATATTTACTATAAAACTTTTGAAGTCAGAACAAATATTACCCATAAAGTAGTCTTAAAAAAATTGAGGGTGAGGATCAAGGTTTAGTAAGGTGTAAATACCCTCTGAGTATAGAGTAACTTGTTTTAGTTATTAATTAATAAGAAATGACAATGGAATGAAAATTAGCTTATATTTTACCTACAAAAGCAACCTACTTAAAATGCTGAAACATAGTTTTGTTTAAAAATGTATATAAAACACTAGCATGCTAGCAAAATAAAAATCAGAAATTCATAAGAAAGATTTTTTACACTGGTCTGATGACTGATAATAAAATAATCCCAAACATTTCAAATTTGAAAATAACAAATATTTGGAATGACCCAAGCATGTGAAATTTTAAAACTTCATTAAAAATTATTATCTTTATGGGAATTCACTGAATTCTCTATGTGACTTTTCTGTAACCTAATATGTTGATAACTATGGAAGTTGAGTGATGGGTACATGGTATTTCATTTACTTGTTCCTCTACTTTTGTGTATTTTCAAATATTTCCATAATGAAAGGATAAAAAAAATGCCTATTTGTTGAGATGATTCAATTATAGTACTCATAATCTTTAAAGAGATATGGTTAAAAAAGACCTATGTCTTTATACAATGAAAAAAGCTCCTAAGTATTTGGTGTACTTATAAGTTTAAGAATAACATGGGGGAAGCAGATGTGGCTCAAGCAGATGAGCTCCTGCCTACCATATGGGATGACCCAGGTTAGGTTCCTGATGCCTCCTAAAGAAGATGAGCAAGACAGTGAGCTGTTGTGATGGGCAAGTGCAGCGAGCTGACTCACCAAGATGATACAACAAAGAGACACAAGGAGGAAAAACACAATGAGAGACACAACAAAGCAGGGAGAAAAGGTGGCTCAAGTGATTAGGTGCCTCCCTCCCACATGGGAGATCCCCTGTTCTGTTCAAGTGCCTCCTAAAAAGAAGACAAGCACACAACAAACAGAAACAGCAAGCTCAAACAACATGGGAGGGGGAGATAAATAAATAAATAAATAAATAAACAAATCTTTAAAAAATAAAGAATAATATAGGATATTATTGGATATATGGATATAAGAAAAAATTCTGAAATGGCAAGAACCAGGATGGATCTATCCTATCAACCACAGAAGCGCCTAAACCTTCATCCTAGTGCCCACTCTGCTATTAATGTGGCTTAACCTTGACTCTTTCTGAGTCTCAGATTCAAATTCTTGAGAAAAATATTTGATACACACTTGAGACAGCCAATGGACTATTTCTTTTTAAGTCAATTGCTCATTTCTCACCCAGTCAGCTGAGGAGAGGGGAATAAGGTTGTGGTCTAATATGTAGGAATGTCTTCTTCAAGGAAGACAGACATGTTCATTCTGAAGGGGTAGAGATGGGAAAGAAATAAAGGATGTTTCAATACCATTTCTCCCATTATTATTGCATATATCATCTTTTCATTTCATTTTAGTATTATGCTGATATTTTGTAGTCTGTGTTTCCCCAGGCCACTCCAACTTGGAAGTGATAAAAAGGTTAAAAAAAAATCTGTCTCAAAATGTCATTTCTCTTCATCTATCCACCTCAAGCTATCACAGAACAAAGCTTCTTCAAATTCCTCCTCACTCAAATCATTAGGAGACTCTAGGAGCATCTTATATTCTTATTTGACTTTTTATTTCTCAAAATAAACCTTTTTCAGAGTAGTCTCTGACTTTTCTCTTCTCCTCTGTGATGATGTCTTCCACCAAGGTTGTAATATCCAGGATGTGGTCACCAATTTTCATGCTGAGGAAATTTCACAAAATGTCTATCTTCTGTTACCTCCAAAGCATCCAGTGCCAATGCTATCCATTTATGGAGTTTACATTGCCCAATCCAGATCTCTTAGAGACTTCAATATTTACTTGTTTCTATTTCATTTTTTTAAACCATATCCCCCACACTAGTTGACTCTTTGTCTCCTTGTTGTCTGCTTGTTGTGTCTATTTGCCTTCTTTAGGGGGTACCAGGAACTGAACCCAGGACCTCCCTTGTGAGAGGCAAGTGCCCAACTGCTTGAGCCACGTCCATTTCCTGCCAGTTGTGGCATCTGCTGGTTGTGGTGGTTGCAGACTCTGCAGTGTCTGCTCGTTGTGGCATCTGCTCATCTTCTTTAGGAGGCACCAGGAATCAAACCCAGGACCTCTCATGTGGGAGGTGGGCACCCAACTGCTTGAGCCACATCCACTACCCTGTTTTATTTTTTGGCACCTTATTCCTAGGTTTAAAACTTAAATATGTGTGAACATTATAATATATTGTTTTTTTCATTTAATATTTATTGTGCTATAATGTACATATGAATTTTGTTTTCCAAGTCCATCATCCTTCCGCCCTCTTTCTGGCTAACAGTTCCCTGCTTTTCTTTTGGGGAATCATATTTTCTTCTCTTCTCTGTCCATGTTGCTTGAATTGGAATTTATCTAATCCTCATAATCCCAGGAGTGAGTACTGGATCCAGCTCTAGCCAATGAAGGTCAACCACACAGTACTTCTGCAAAATCTATGGATAAGAGAGCAATCTCTTTCCATTGGGTTGCCGAAATGATAAGGTATAAGCCTGAAGCAGTCAGTTGGATGCCTTGCCACAAAATTGGGATAAAAATAGTAATAAAAAGGACATAAGAAAAAACATACCTATAAGATTAGTAATGCTTTCACAGGCACAGAGGATGAATGGATAACTCCTCATGAATGAATGTGATTATTATGAATATTAACGCCATCATTTAATAATCTTGCCATTTCCCTCTTGTTTCTTAAATAAAAGAAATAAAATAAAATAGAAACAAGCAATCAAGGACATCAGATTTAGGCACTGAAATTTAAATTTTATCAATAATTAAATTTGATTTTTGAATATTAGTTTCATTATTTTTATTCACAGTGGAAAGACACCTGATTGAAATAGACACCCACAGTTGGGCATGACCCGTTCCAGGGACAGTGCCAGTGGGAAGTTTGACTGGGGCAGTATACCTGTCAAACAGTAATGCAGGTGTCCTAAGGTTAAAAAATAATCAAAACAAAACGAAAAGATAGACACCTACTATGTGTCAAGAAATATGTGAGATACTGGGTGATTCTGTCAAATCACCTTTAAAGATCAAAGTTATTTTTCTGGTTTTGATCACTATATTGTGGCTTTTTAAAACATTTATTAACATTTGCAGAAACTGTGTGAAGGTTATATGGAAATTCATTGCAACTTTTTTGTAATTCTGAAATTATATAAAAATGAAAAGTTAAAATGAACCCTTGGTAAACTTACCATATGTTCTCTAGACAAATTGTAAAACAACATATTTCGTAGTGGTTTACATAATACATGAAACAGAAGTCATGTAACAAAAAGTCTAGATGCAGGGAGAGAGTGGCATGACAATTTCAGGGCACTAACAGAGAATTTCCATGATTTTCCAGGCTTTCTTTTTCATAGTCTCAGGAAGGTTAAAGTACTCCAAGCTTCAGCCTTAAGTAATTGAATTCAAAGATGGGAAACAGGAAATAACTCAACAGTTTTACCTTTATATCATACTTGCCAGGCCTACATCAAAACCCTATTACCTGAAAGCAAGGGGTTTTTGTTCATGAACCAGTCAAAACTGAGCTTTAATTAGCAAGCAAGAAGAGGGAAATGGCTTTGGTGTTGATATCAAATGGTATCCCTTACATTACTCCTCCATGGCTTTGTAGACACTTAAAATTTGGTTGGGATTTATTTTAGGTTTGTAACTGATCAAAGCCAATGAGAATTGCCCCATGCACCTTTTGCCATGGGATTAGTTCGCTAATGTGCTAGGACAAACAGCACATAGTATTTCTCTGGCTAGGGGAATGGGTTCAGGGGTGTATGATCAAAACTACGCTGAGAGCTCTTCTAAGGTACAGAAACACTGTCTCCTCCTGGATAGTGCCTTATGCAAAGACACTTCCTTGACCATTTTATCTCAATAAGGAGCACTAGACTTTGGATGAATATGACTCTACAGAAGGTCAAGCAGGAGAAGCAAATAAATCAGGTTCCATGTTGACATGGTTGAATTGCTGAATCAAATCAACTTTGAAGGCCACCAGGGATGTGAGCCCTTTTATGATGGAGCTATTTTGTTTTGGAATTTCAGGCAACTGTCAGCCTTGAATAATATAGTTTGGTTTTAATTTGTCATTAGTTGTTAAAAAATAAAGATTATATGAAAAACAAATTTGCATTTATGAAAGAAAAATGTTCAAGCAAATCTATTATAAATATTTAAAAGTATATACCCATTTTTTGAGTGAGAAAATAACTTTAAATTTTGACTGTTATTAACTCTTTTTCAGTGCAAGTTAGTCAATATTTAAGTAAAGTCTTTACTTTAGGATTTTTCAAGGAGGGATGATGATAATTTCATTTGTAATTTTTGCTAGTAGTTTTAAAAGTTAAATTTTTTTTTTACTATATACGTAGCAAAACATGTTGGGATTAAACAACTAAAATTTGTATAGGTTTACTTCTCTGAAATTTATAAATATCAGGAATGTTATCTGAACATAGTAATTCTAATATCTAATTCAAAGACCTCACAAAATATATTAATAAAAAAGAATATTATTGGAGTCTTGTCACTTTATGTGACAAAATTCCCAGACAGCCATTCCCAGAAATGTTCCAGGAGGTAAGGCTACCTCTTCCCCAAGCTGTCCTGTCACTGAAGCCTGTGGCTTTTTCTCCCTCCTTCCCAGCAAAGCCACAGCTACTCTTCAGCCTGCTCTGAGAGCACCAACTTTGCTCTGCTTGGAAAGGCCCAAGTGGCCCAGGGCCATTTAGCTCCCACAAGAGAATTTCTTTGTTTGGATTGTGCAACATTTGATATTATGTAAAATCCATGAATATTCATTAATAAGTATAATTGTTCTATTCCCCAGCATCATGCCTGCTTGCTATGTTGACCTGTAAATCCTGACCCCTTGCTATCCATGCCACAGGCACACAAACAGAAACACATGTACTTGGTTGATTTATTTGAGCTTAAGATAGAAGATATGAAGTTTGTGTCTGGATAAATTCACTCTCCTGAGAAAATTTGAATGGGCTCACTTTCCTAAAAGTCTCAGATTCTAGGAGTACATGATACTTGGGATAGCAAGGATACAGTGTTTGAACTTCCAGCTCTGGCTTTTGAGTGACTGCTGATCTGTTTACTTTGAAATGTAGAAGATTCAGCAGGCTTAAAAATTGTATTTCAACATTTTCTTAAAAAACTAAAACATATGGCATAGAAATTTCTATAATATGTAAAATTTTATGTTAATTATTTTTATATCAACTTTTATTTTGCTGCACACTTAGCACAAATTACCATTAGAAATATTTACTTCTCTTGTATATAATTTTTTTCTCCACTTACACAGAAGGAAAAAAATTAGTTTATGTAAACTCTTTTTACCTATATCAATGTTTTTCAAGTGTTTATTACAAACATAAGATCAAATGTATATGAGTGTTTATATATACAGTTTAATCGAGTTAGTGTTCTTATTTTTGATCTTCTCTTAAAATGTAATGGGTAAACATGTGAAGACTACATTTAATGAACTAGTACCACCCTGCTGAGTCTTAACCATCAGTACATGCCTGTGCTAGGCCAGGTTTCATTTCCAGTTTATTTCAATTAAGTGTCTATAATGTAATTACATGGCACAGGAAGGATCTGTTGATGTTGTGAATTTGATTTTTAATAAGATTACTGTAAACTATAATGTGCCTTTATAACTTAGAAAATTCCTGTTAGGTAATTATCTTTCTATCAACTGTTAAGAAAAGTCTCATTTACACAATTACTGGGAAGGATTTCCTTTAAGGTGGATTACAGTGGTGAAGGTACCAGAATCACTTCTTGGTTTATTAAATGCAAATCCTTTCTTAAGACACTTAACCCATTTTTCTCTAGAAAATTCCAAAATAGCAAACATGGAGAAGAGCACTCATTTAGAGTAAAAACTCCAATTAGTTATATTGTTGAATCTGTCTTTCCTATCTTTTTTTCTCCAGTGTCACTCACTATTCCTTACTTTCATCGTCCTACCTTTTCTCAATTTTTCAGGGTCTCTATTAGAAATGAGGATTTGGGTGCTGACACTTTCCTTAGTATTCAGTTTTCTAGTGATTAATTGGTCTTTTTTGGTTTGGGGACATCATTTCTCTGCAAAAATTTCAGGGCAGGCATTCCTTTATAAGGAGTTAAGTGTATTTCACTCTTCTATTGATACAGCTTTGGTTAATATTTTTACTAACAATAAAGGAAGAGTTGTAAAAAATTGGTTCCTTCAGTGGATTATACTGTGAGAAGTGTCCAAAGTAATAATTTTATATCACTTACAATATTCATTATTGTTTTGAATATTGAACACATACAATATTTCCATTGTTTCATTAGTTGATTATTTCTTCCTAGATTTTAAACAGCAACACAAATGAAACAAAACAAAACAATATACCTCTTTTCACCTGGCTCTTATAAATATATATATATATATAAATATATATATATATAAATATATATATATATATATATATATATATATATAAATATTTGCACATGGATTTAGGATTACAATAAAAACTTAGAAATATGTTTGCAAGAATTGCAAATTAAAGGCAAACTAAATGACCACTGAAGTGAACATAGCCTTTTTTAAAAGTTTTTTATTTATTTTTTTTTATTTTTTATTTTAAGATTTATTTATTATTTATTTCTCTTCCCTCTACCCCCCACTCCCCGCTCCGGTTGTCTGTTCTCTGTGTCTATTTGCTGCATCTTCTTCTTTGTCTGCTTCTGTTGTCAGCAGCACGGGAATCTGTGTTTCTTTTTGTTGCGTCATCTTGCTGTGTCAGCTCTCCGTGTGTGCGGCGCCATTCCTGGGCAGGCTGTACTTTCTTTTGTGCTGGGTGGATTTCTTTACGGGGCGCACTCCTTGCACGTGGGGCTCCCCTACACGGGGGACACCCCTTCATGGCACAGTACTCCTTGCGTGCATCAGCACTGGGCATGGGCCAGCTCCACACGGGTCAAAGAGGCCCAGGCTTTGCACCGCAGACCTCCCATGTGGTAGATGGACGCCCTAACTACTGGGCCAAGTCCGCTTCCCAACATAGCCTTATAACATAAACACAATAAATAGATGGCCATGAGTTTGATTTTATTTTAATACAAACTTATCCTGAAAAACAGATGGAAAGGGTTTCAATTTAGGAATTCTTGTTATGTAGCTGAGTAAGCAGGCTGGAAAGAATCAGTTTTATTTTTTCCCATTTTGGGTAAATATTTTATCTCATTTTTTGGTAGAAAAATTAATAGTTTAAAAGAATGTTTCAGTGTCCTTAATTTTAAAATCTAGTCCTTTAAAAAATAAACAACACACAAAAGAGAAAAGCTGGCATACATGTTAATATCAAATCCTGTATAGTCTGAAGACTGTATAATGTCCTTGTCTTATTCTGATTTTGTTATACATAAAATAGGAATTAAAAAATATAACAAAATCTAATTAAATAAAGCATTCTATGACCATAAAAAAGCATATTCAATGTGGAATTGTTTTTCCTGTATTGAAATTTTAGGACTCTGAAATAGGAAATATAATTTAAGCAAGTTTTTGTTTCATTTATTTAACAAGTTTTTACAACACAAATGCTCAGTTATGGGACTAAAATACCCTTACTTTAAGTAAGAATATTTGACATGTATTTGTTCCTGTGACTTCTTTCAGCTTGACGATCACAGTTGACTTCCCAGCACTGCCCCCAAAAGGACCCTTGGCTGCAATATCTGACATTAGAACTCTCTGCAGTCTTTATCTTGGACCTTTGAGACTCAGAGCTGCCACATTATGTGAATTATGGTCAGTTAGATACCAAGCAGTTCCATTCACCAGGGATTAAGCTGAGACTGGGTAACTTGCTATCCTTCTGAACATTAATAGCCATCTTGACAAGAGTTGTTCATCTTTTTCTCTTACTTTAATTGATGAACACTTATTAGTTCTCTAGAGAACTGTAAGTGGCTGAGGCTAGTTGGACCAGGAGAGTAGATTGAGTTACTAAATTTTAGTCCTTTAGTTTTACCTCTTATCCACTAAAATAAGAGTTGAGCAGTCAAAACTGTCCAGTCCCTTTTTTTTCAATACATAGTTTTTCATTTGTGTACCATACTCATTTTGTGCTTACACGAACCAGGGGCTGAGTCATCACCTACGTTTATTTTTTTAACACAACATATAATTAAAAGGATTTAATATCTTAATCCACACTTGGATAGGTAGGTATAGGTAGGAGGAAGAATTCCTCCTGGCACACAGTGTTACCTTCATAAATCTCAGTACCAAAATTAGAAATGCAAGCAATATTTACCAAGTCTTTGGGATTATGAATGGCAATTACAAATATCTTATTAGGAAGAAAATGCTTTTTATGAAATGTTAATTTTTTCTCAGTAATTTGCCCATGTCATTATATGCTAGCTATTCGGTGATGTGGTGGCAATGCACTCATAATTTGTCTTTTGTAGAACAGACAGGTTTCCCCTCAACCAAGGGCAATTTTCTGATGAGGAGATCAGCTGTGAGCTGTTGGCAGCCAACACTCACAAGTAATAGCTGTTGTGGATGCACCAGCCTGATAAAGGGGATCTGGGTAGACCAATTCAGAGCCTTCTACAGGATATAATAAATATTTCTAAGATCATGAAATATCATATAAAATAGCTCTGAAAGAATGCTAAACTATTGGAATAAGGGATTACTTTTCAAAATTTGAATAGTTTTAGGGCAAATGTTAAAGCACTATTCTACATAATGAGTAATCATTATTACTCATTAAGCTAAGAGTGGAATAGTCAATCAAAAAAGAGTGAAGTTTGGATAAATGTATAAAGGAAAACAATTCACAAATGTTATTATATTAAGTTATAATGATTTTATTCTTTAAGATTGTCTTCTGGAAGGAGAACTTTCACTTGGAGTGTCTGTGGACAATAGAAATCTAAACATGACCTAGTTCTATGATGCCATATGTATCATGTGTATGTTCATCTATTCATTCATTTAATAAATATTTATTGAACACTTTCTTCGTACCAGGAACCATACCAAGTGATAAAGATATAATGCTTAGCAAAAAGAGAAATTTCGTGGAGGAGATAATTGTGGTCAAACCTTCACACCAGTATATATTTAAAAATTTAGGTTGAGTGCTGGAAAGGAAAAGTTCTTGAAGGTCTGAGAGCATATTGCAAATATTAGAGTGTCTGAGGGAATGATATCTGAGCTGAGATATGAAAGATATTAAAGAAGAATGTGAAGACTACCCTGAGCAGATTGAACAGGACCTACAGAAGGCATGAGATAGAAATGAGAATTATGCTTTAAAAGAATGGGAAAAAGTCCAAGGTAATACAGGGAAAGGAATTTAAAATGATAATTTAGAGGTAAACACAGGCCAGCCAATAAAGAGTCTTAGAGGCCACATAAAGATTAGATCACTATCCTAAAGGCAGAGGGAAATCATCAAAGAGCTATAAATAGACGTAAACATTGATGAGTTTTCATTTTTAAATGAAAATTGAGATTGAAGAAATGCAGGGGCAGATGCTGGGAGGGTAGTGAGGAGGTTCTTAGAGTTGAAAGATTATGATAGTAGACGAAGGATGGAGAAACTGCATGGACTTACACATTCCAAGAGATATGCAGTGTTGGGTTAGATGTGGGTGGTGTAGGGAAGGGCAAAACTGACTATTACACTTCTGCTTGCACTGCCGGATGCTCAATCTTGTAGGAATGTTCTCTGTTCTGCCAACTGGTTTTACCCTCAGATAGCAGTTTTGGTTGTAGTCATGGCTAAAAGCTAACAGAGTGGGTACAGGAGGGCAGTGCTGCCTTTAAAGTCATAGAAAATGGATGTAGGGATTTTCTAACTTTTAGTAATTCTCATTATTGTTGTATTTATACAATTTGGCAGTCATTCTTTTCAAGAGAACAGCAGTAATTCTCATAAACTCAATACAGAAAGTCATAATGAATTGATTCCTTTTAAATTATCTGAGTGATTCTAGCACGGAAGACTGGCTGGAGCATCAATATGTTCACAAAAAAAGTTTTTTGTTTTATTGCTTCCTCTTTCTATAGCAGGCAATTCTAAATGTCTCATAGGAAATTAAACTTGCTTACCCATTCCTCAATTTCTTATAGATGGGGAAAATTTGGATGTGTGTGCAGCAGAGCTAAGAAGGTTGCTTATCCAAATACAAATACTTAAAGGAAATTGCAGGGACTTGTGTCTGATCTCTTGGGTTCTTCACTCATAGTTACTGAGGGAAAGAAGACTTGGTAAGAATCATCGAATGGATGGGCTAAGTTTGCTTTTGAATAGTTGAAATTTCAGTGAAGCATTCAAGTGGTGAGGTCAGACAGACTATTCTTAGTGGAGTTCTCTAGTTCACATACATGATTTGGGCTAATGAAGTCAAATTTAGAATCATTCCCTCAGGAAGAATAATGGGTATGGTGACTATGTAACTTGTTCAAACTGCAACACCTTCGAAAGTGAAAGTGTTATTAATAATCATAATGAGATAACAGGCTCTTGAGGATGTTCCAGAAACACCAGGAAGTATAGTCACCCAAGCAAAGAGAAATCCCCTGGATTTGAATGAAATTTTCACCAGTTCCTCCACAGAGATTTTATTAGTGGAGATGGAATTGTTTTGGATTACCATTGCTGTATGTAAGTAACGGATATTCACAACTCATTAAAGTAGGGAAAAAAAGATTATTTTAAACTGAAATATAAAAAGCTCTCCCTTTCTGTTAGGAGAAAGAAAAACATTTCAGAGTTATTTATATTTTTTCTCAGGTTTTGACTTTTGGAAGAATCTTTGCAGTTATAACCATAGACAATTAAATTGGTTTGTAGAGGGGATGTGTCATTCTTTATGACTGCTCAGCACCCTTTGATTGTCCTTACTCTTCTTGCTTTTGACACATGCTTTCCCAGGCTTCCTTGCTATTATGTCATAGTTTGGGCTAAAGTTGAAATCTCCTTCAGTCAGCCGGGAAGCCTGTTGCTTTCAGTGATCAGTGATAAAAATGACAGTAGTGGCTGATAGTGTCCTTCTGTATCCCTCTCTGACTGTAGAAAGGATGCTTGTGTTGCAGTGGCAGCTATCCGTCCTTGAAAGGAAGGCCAAAAAATTGTAGATTCCAAAGACATGATACAATGAAACGATATTCAGTGTCAGCAGCTGTTTTTGTTTTCTCTGTGAGAAATGTAAATTCCTTCTCTTTAAGACACTCTTCCTCAGCGATTCTATTTCTTTGCTGCAAAAGTATTCCAACATGATGCCAAGAGTTTAGATGTGATTGCTAAACTATCCAAGAAATTCGCTTCCAGAGAAATTGTTTAGCATGGTCATGACCACTGCTCTAATCATGAATTTTAAGTTGACATACAGTAAAATTCTTCCACAAAGTGATAACTTGGGTCCAAAAATCAGTTAAGTAAAATGGAGGTAGAATTATGAATTTTCAAGAGTAATGGCATGGCTGGGGAAAATTTGTATACCAGTTGTTCATGAGGTCCCTGGGTGCCTCTGAATTTCAGATCTGTCCCTGCTATGTTTGTCACCACCTGGTAGTGTTTGCTCTGGTTTAAATATTAAAGGAGACTGTTAATGGTCCTGTGAGAGTGAATTCTGGAAATGAATCATGGTGCCTATTTCATTATCTCAATCCAGAGATTGGATAGAGAGGCAACTGTGGATGCAAGAATCCACCTACTTTATTGTTTACTAAGAAAAGATTGTCAGTCCTTCTTTCCTCTCCAAGTCTCACTTTCTCCTACACAGACCCCCTCTTATGGCCAGGAAATCAGAAATTTAGACTGTGATTGTTTGGGAAAGCATGCTGGGTGGACGATGAAAGACAAGACCTAATGCAATTAAACCTAAAATCACATTCCCAGCGAGATTTTTCAGGGGTTTCTCTGTACTCAGTACCTATACCTCAAACTCTGCACTTTGCAGCAATAAACGTTTCCCATGAAAACAGTCTGTCCTCAGTAGAAATTAAGTGGGTGTGTGGTGCTTACCCAGCTCCCCTTTAGACCCACATCACAAGTACTGACTCTTGGGGGAGAAGATGTAGGTCAGTGGTTGAGTGACTGCTCCTCATGTCTGAGGTCCTGGATTCAATCCCTGGTACCTCCTGAAAAACAAACAAACAAATACCATTCTCTTGACTATATGTCTTTCTGTGCAGATCAGGTGCCAGGTTATGGACTCTTTGTTGGTCTCTCCTCCCTAACTGCCTTAGAAAATGTTTTCTAGAAAGTCCCTTAAGCCAAATCTTGGTTTCATTTTCTAGTATAGTGTTTTCTAAATTGGGCTCTGCAAGACTGTGAAGATAAATTTGGAATGGTAACATTAAACAATTTTTTTTTTTAACTGCAAGACTTCTCGGAACTGTCATTCCTGAATCTTTAAGATGGGTAACGTATAGAATTGTATTAGACTCACTTGATCACCAAACCCTTTTTCTTCTGCAGAATATTGTAGGACTAATGTCTCATAGAACACTCAGGGGATTCTTGAAAGAATCGTGTGGTATATTTAGAGGCATACTTTCATTCTGGACGTTAGGCTTTACTATTGGTCTTCTGAGGTATCTCTTTTTTAATGTGAGGTTTAATCTCGGAGTAATCGCATGATATGATCTCAACTGTGAGAGTGGGAAATACCCTGCTCAGCTTGAGCAGTCTGGAGCAGCAATCTGCAGACCTGTGGGCTATATGTACAATATGGCAAGCTGTCTGATTGAAAAATGAAAAATTCTGTAATGAGCTTTAGAGCTGGAAGATACTTATATATCTATTTTACTCTTCTTGTTTCATATTTGAGATAACTGGTGCTCAGAAAAGTAAAGTGGTCTACTCTTGGTTAACAGCCAGTTAGTGGAAGAACCAAAATTAAACTCTTAGCAAATGAGTATATTTTTCCATTACATTGTGCTCCCCAATATCTGGAGCACAGTAGTGACTTAGTAAATGTTTATTGAGTAATAAACAGTTAGGTTAAAATCAGTAACAAAATATTTTGTCTGAAGCTTCCTCCCTCGATTGCCCTTTAGTGTTTCTAATCTTTCTTCTAGAGTTTTTTATAGCCTGTAATTTCTAATCTTAATTGTTCTGCTACATAGTCAACAGAATGTGCCAGACAAGTATCTTCTTAAGAATAACAAATTCAATAATTTGTTCCAGAATTCTTACTCAGTCCGTCACCTTATAGGATAAAGGACATGAGGAAGAAACTGTGTGCACAGATGCTTGATAACAAAGATGAAATTGAGACTGATAAACTATTCCTCAAGAAGAGATTTCCCTTTCATTTTTTACACCATCCAGCTATTGCCAGAAGTAGCTTCTGACAGTTATAGATGCATGATAGCCAAATGTATATATACAATATGGACATTATTCTGTGCTCTTAATTTATAAGGTAGCAAACTATTACCACAAATGAGTTGATTTATGAATTTCAGTCATCAGAACTCTGGGGTAAAACATAGTATGAATCCACAAATGTGTATGAAGCAGCAGGAGAAATGAAGTCTCTTAGTTAAAGAAGGCATGAAATCTATACCATATTCCATATGAAGAGGATTAATAGCATTTAATTTATTTTTCTGAATTACTTCCCTACTCCCTTACAGAACAGATTATTAATGAGAAAGTGGCACCATGTCCTTTTTGTTCCCTTCTGCCAACTTAAGGGCAGACTTTGAAGAAGACTTTCTTCAAAAGTCTTAGGTTACTAAGGGCATTATATTCAACCCAAAGATCGTAGTGTATTCATGTGGCTATGTTTGTTTATACTTGTGATTTTCACTTTATGTCTATTTAATTTACAAATATAAAATTTGCTCATCTAATCACATTCCTATGTGTCCCCACACAGTAATTTTTGTTTTGGTTTGTTGGTGCGTATGTGCTTGTGAGTGTTCAAATAGTCATCATTTAATGCAAAGTATTTTCCTTCTTCATGGGATCATCTTTTATCACAGAAACCTCTAAGGGAGAGAAATTCTAATGTCAATGCACTTATTAAACAGCTTTCTTCAACAGAAGAAAATAAAATAGAATATTAAGTTTAGACATACCAAAGGAAGATTTATGTAAAAAGCAATCATGGGAAGTGGGTATAGTTCAATAGTTGACTGCTTCCCATGTATGAGGTCCCAGTTTTATTTTTTTATTTTTTTTCTCTTTCACTTTTTATTTGTTTTTATTTTTTTCCAAATTCTACTCAATTTATTCATTTTTAAAAAAAATTACATTCAAAAAATATGAGGTCCCAATTTACCCCCACCGCCCTCACCCCACCACTCCCCGCACAGTAACACTCTCCCCCATCATCATGACACATCCATTGCATCTGGTGAGTACTTCTCTGGGCATTGCTGCACCCCATGGCCTGTGGTCCACACCATAGCCCACACTCTCCCACGTTCCATCCAGTGGGCCATGGGAGGACATACAATGTCCGGCAATTGTCCTGGAGCACCACCCAGGACAACTCCAAGTCCCGAAAATGCCTCCACATCTCATCTCTTCCTCCCATTCCCCGCACCCAGCAGCCATCATGGCCACTTTTTCCACACCAATGCCACATTTTCTCAATTATTAACCACAATAGTTCATGAATAGAATATCATCAAGTCCACTCTAATCCTTACTGTATTCCTCCTTCCTGTGGGCCTTGGGTTTGGTTGTGTCCATTCCACATCTATGTCAAGAGGAGGCTTAGATTCCACATGGATACTGGATGCAGTCCTCCTGCTTTCAGTTGTGGGCACTCTAGGCTCCATGGTGTGGTGGTTGACATTCTTCAACTCCATGTTAGCTGAGTGGGGTAAGTCCAATAAACCAGAGTGTAGGAGCTGAAGTATGTTGAGGCTCAGGGCCTGGCTATCATATTGTCAGTCCAGAGATTCAAATCCCCTAGATATATCTTAAACCCAGCACCAACTACAATTCCAGTAAAGTAGCATGAAAGGCTTGTGAAAAGAGATCACATCTGAGTCCAGCTCCATCATACAGAAACACCAGCTCCAAAGAAGGGCCAACTGACATGGCAGTGCACCCCATCTGCCATGACCATAGAACCTGTGGGTCTCTTTAGCCCTCAAAAGGACTAATACCTGGGGTTGTATCTACTTTATCTGTCTCTGAGACTCTGCTCAGGTGTGCATAAGGGTACTCCTTCTGACAACCTCCAGACTCTTTTTTAGAGACTCATAGCCATATAAACTCATTTGTCCTTTCCATTTCCCCCTTACTTTAGGTCAAACAGCATTTTTAACTCCTGTTATTATATGTAGACAGGGATATTCTGCTGGTCTGCGTTGAACCTTTAATTCAAGGTCATTTTCTAGTTACGTCATTAGCTGGTACTTGGTAGTGATCCCTCGGTGCCAGGGAGGCTCATCCCCAGATGTCATGTCCCATGCTGGGGGGAAGGCATTGCATTTACATGCTGAGTTTGGCTTCGAAACTGGCCACATTTGAGTAACACGGAGGCTGTCAGGAGGGAACTCTTAGGCACAGTGCTGCTCTAGGCCTTGTTCTTATTTCAGGTGTATAGGCTCACAAGCATAGTCAGTATCAGGGGCTCACTGTTGGACCCTCATTCCTTTCTGGTCCTTACCGTTGCACCTGGGGGACTGCCGCTGTCCCAGTTTTAATCCCTGATGCCTCCTAAAATCAAACCAAAAACCTCATAAAATTGGAGAGAATGAAGCTACACTAGAACATTCCTAATTTTTTTTTGAGGGATTATTTGATATACTGTATTAATGGATTATACTACTATTAATAGTAGGCAATGGTCTAAATAATTATTGAGGTGGGGTAAGTAGAGTCTTTAGGACTTAATTGTTGGAATTATATTAACAGATGCAAAGTTAATAGCCCTCAAACTACCATTTAAGTCAAACCACTTTTTACTTTTATGTTCTGAACTTGATGTACTTGATGCCCAATAGATTGAATCAAAAATGATTTTCGAAGTGAGATGACAGCGGTCATATTTCTTTTATGATCGGACGCCAAGATGTTTACGCACACAACACATTTACAGAGGCTGTTTTCTCAAGTAGTAATTTCTATAATGCTGGTTTTTTTTTTTATAAAAAAGTAGACAAGATGTGATTTTTGAGTACAGGTTCTCAAAAATTATGCAAAGCTGGAATGTAATTGTAGGCTGTTCTATTAACTCAAAGGCTGGCATCATTCAGCATAAAAAAAATAACAGTTATGGGAATGAGGACCCCCTTTTTTCAATCATGAAAGAGCTTGTGTATGGATATTATGAGGGATTTTCCCGAGCCTTATTCTTAAACAGATTACACTATTCAAAGTCTCAAAGAATCAAAATCATGCTCAGCTGGGGCAGTCAATGTGCAGTCTAAACATGTGACAGATGCAGAGAAAACTTCAAAGATGCCATTACAAATGCCTGTGGAGATATTTAAGGAGCCAGATGCTACTATTTCTTGTCTTCTGCAGCTCTGAATGTGTCCTGTGATCACCTTCCAAAGAGGAGGTGTGGTTCAATATGGTGAGGAAAAGAATGCCACCTAATCTTTCTATTGTTGTTTGCATACATTGTACGGCTGGGGAGTAGTGCTGAGGGTAAGGGTCCTAAGAGGGTGGATGTGTACACGAATTTGTTATTCCTTATAAAAACATTAAAGGCATGTTTTGAAAACATGAAAAAGTGAAACATGAAAGGAAATAGGTGGCTGATGTTTCTGTGAAAGCTCTTGTATCTAATAAGCATGATTTATAGATGTCTATCACCATGGAAGCATTATTTTTTCTTTAACTTTTGCCGTTTATTTAGACACTCCAAGAGGTAATAAATATAATCATTATAGTTAGTGCTTATTTTACATTTATTTCAATGTTGAGAAAGAAATTATTTGTGATGACATAGTATTAAGTGCATGTTTCATTTTCATCACTACTGTATTTTGGAAAAGAACTTAAATCATATTTTGAGGTAGCATGAAGCTCCAGGTAAATAGAAAGGTTGTAAGATTTTGCTAAAAACATCACCTGCTTTTACTTCACATTGATTTCTTTATTTTACAGTTTTCTTTTCTAAGATGAGCTATGAAAGAGTTTTCTCCATCTCAACTTTTAAAAAGCTTATTACTCAAATGTAATAAAGGGAAAATTAAGACTACTTAGAGGCAACATGTTATACAGCAAATAAATGAGAAAATTTGAATCACTGTGTAGTTTTTGGGTATTTTTTGCATTGAACAAAATAATTTTGTCCAAGTTTATTCTTTTCATTATATGAGTAATATACTCTAGTCTAGTTCTATTAAATCAAACCTGTGGAGAGATTATTTTATTAATTTTTGAATGGAAATTTGTTGCATGTTATAAAAAACAAAACTCTTCCATGTAATTATCTACATGAAAAGGGATGGCTATAAGTGGAAAATAAATAGCAAAGGATATTTTTCTTTCTAATGTAAACATCTGGCAGTAATCCTTGCTTACACAATTAATGGGCATTTAATTGGCAATGATCAGTTTATTGCTGCAATATGAAGTGAATGTTTCCCCAGGAACAAACAGCTGTTGCAAGAATTTCACAGTGATTTAGCAAACACCAGGTGATAGCTGTATCTAGAATGAAGAGTTCAGTCTCAGCAAATAGTAGTGCACCGGAAAAAAAGAACTGGGTTAGAAGTAGCATAGCTGGAGTGATATGATTGTCACTGACAGTAAAATCTATCTAAAAACCAAACTTAATAAAATAACTAATTAATTATGTTAGATATTATCCATACCTCATATATAAAGGAAAGAATTTCCCCAAGAAGCAAATATAAGTTGGCATGATAGTAGTCTATTCAAAAGCAGTATTTTATATCTTGTTTTAGAGACATAATAGTTGATGAAACACTTTTTGTATTCTAATATTTTATCTTTTTAAAACTCATAAAATTTGATAGTCATGATTCTAATTTTTTTATTAAGAAGTTATTGAAGTCATCCAACAGTTACTGACAATTATATTTTTCCTTAATAGATTTTATTCAACTGTCTAAAATTAAATGTACCACTTCTTAATTTGCATTGCTTGTGAGCTGCTTTTCAATTACCGTTTCGCATTATTTTAAAATTTAGTTTTCAAAATGGTATCATTACAAATCTCTTTGTTACATTGTTTTATTAAAGAAGTATGGGTTTAAAGAACATGCATAAAATACAGGATTCTCATATACCACCTTATTATTAACAACCTACATCAGTGTGATACATTTGTTACAATTGATGAAGTATATTTTTATAATTGTACTATTAACTGTAGCCCATGGTTTAGCTTAGGGAATCACTGTATTGTGCAGTTCCATGCTTTTTTCTTCTTCATTTTTAATTCAGTATCATACATCTAGCCTCAAATTTTCCATTTTAATCACATTCAAATATATAATTCTGTACTGTTGATTATATTCACAATGTAATATTGCCATCAGCACCATCCATGATCAAAACTTTTCCATCATCCATTAAGTTTTAAATAAAGTTTTTCATTTTTTTATGCACACTTATTACTAATTTAATAAAATTATAATGGTTGTTCAAACTTTCTGTTACTCAGCTTTTGGCATAAATTAAATTATGCATTTTAAATGTGTCACACTGGCAGACACTTTTATTTCCTAAAGCTGAGTTTCATTACTAAAGACAGTAATTTTGCTTCTGCAAAAAAAAAAAAAAAATGCTTTTATTTACTACACTATTTAGTATTAGCTTATACTAGAGTCTACAAACAATGAGCTCAAATGAACAAAGCATCAAGGGCCAATTTACAGAACAATGCTTTTATTTTTTCATGTATGCACTCTACAATAAGTCATCTCCATGACAAAAGCAGACAATCAATCATCTTCTATTGTGCTTTTCTCAATAAAATTACCATTCTTGATGTAACAAAAGAAAGCTGCCTAAGTAACAGGAACAGTTTTACATGCTCAAATCAATAAATTGACCATACTTCAAAAAACCTTTACCCATTAATATGACAATGCAGTTTGGGGTTTAACTTATCCATATTAATATTAAATTGTTATTAAATAGCATTGTTCTTTCCTTTCATTCAAGAAAATGAAAAGGATTAAGAAAGCATGTTAAAGAGATATTTTCAGGTGTCTCAGTAACAAAACTTCGTACCTTAAAAAGATTGACATGGCATCATCTTATAACTGTATGTAAGTTGAAATACATAAAATTTTGAAATAACACCACTATATTTATAAGTCCTAAAATCATATGGCATCTGTACATTGTACCAACTATTTAATAAAATCATGTAAGAATGGCAGATATGTCCTATAATACACATGGTATTGTTTGTAGAGTGCATTACTTACATTGTAAACTATTGAAACATACAAACTTATCCACCTATTTCAAAAAGTAAAATATGGAAATATGGAAACTTAAATTCAAAAGTTCAGTGCAAGTTCTCATACCAGGAAAATGAGAGAGATGAGAGAGGGATATTATAGATATAGTTATAGCTACATAGACATTCTGAATAACTAGTGGTTTTATATTCAACTAGAAGTGATAGACATTTCATATGGAAAAGTTAAAATTTTCAGAGGTTTTATAGTGATTGTAGACTACAATACTGGGAAATGTATTTCATTTCCATGCAGGTTATATGTACAGTAGTATCTTTGACCCTGAATTTCTTTCATGGAATCCAAAGAAATGACAACAAAATTTTTATGTAAAAATACAAATAATTTCTATATACCTTGCTAGAGTAATAGGACTAATTTAAGCTAATACCATTCATATTATTAATCACCCTCAAATTCAGATGACTTTAGAATCTCTGAAGACTTTCTTTAATTGTATTTTCTTTTTTTTCTGAATTAATGAGGCCAGGCCATAACATGTTTCAAGAAAATGAAATCCTTTGTTACAGAAATGCAAATGCAGGGACTTAGCATCTAAAATACTACACATTGTGGATGATTGTGAGAACAGTTTCATCGCAGTATATAGGATATCACAATAATTCATAATTTTCAATAATTTATAAACCTAATTATCTACTTAAATTGAGTGTTTTGTGCCCATAATATTTGTTTATAAATTTACAATATATTCAAGAGTTGATCCACTATGTCATAGGAACAGCATTCTAAATTTGATATTTGAAAAAAATAGATGACCTCCATTTTGTTGGATATTATTTTTTAACCTCATATCAATTAATTTGATAAATTATACTGAAGATGTAATCCTATAACCAAAAAATTAAAATAAATGTTAGTGAAAATTTTACTGCAGTCTATTGTGCATTAAATGTTTTAATGGAAATATTAAATCATAGTAGACTTTAAATTGTTGCTTATCTTGTTTCCCTTACTTTCCCTATGACTGTTAATTTATTTTGATATAGTTATCAGTGAGTGTGATGCAATGAGTTGAAAGAGTTATTATGGAAAAGCAATTCCCTTTCAGGTATCCTGGTTATTTATCTCTATATCTCACTGATTTAGAACTGATTTTAGGGAAAACTGGAAAGTTTTTTTTTAATGTTAGACTTCATTTTTGTCTTCCTCTTCTTAGCTGTAATTGTTGGAGAAAGAAAAAGCAGATGTAACAACAAAAATGCAGACTGTTGTCTTTCACACCAGGACAACATTATTGCTACATTTTTCTGAACTGTTACTTAGTGTCGTAGAGAATCTATGCCTGAGACAAAGTTTTGATCTTGTTCCCTTGTCTCAGGAAAGTGAACAGCTCTGCTTGCAATTATTTTCTCTTGTAGCTCTCGCCAGTCTCTCCTCCCCATACTATTCTTCATTCTGTGCTAGAATTTCTTTCCTTCCCCTTCCTTCCCTAATACTGTCAGTTCTATTAATATGTAAGGAATAATATCAAGATTTCATCACTGCTTTCACTTTGGAGGCAGAATACAGGGTCCCAGAAATTCCCATCAAATATGGTCATTTTACTAATCTTGTGACTCTGTTGTATTTGTTTTAACTTACTATTATCTGTAAAGCTCTTCATTTCTTTATATTATGTATGACAATATTGACTTCTAACACATTCAACAGGCAAAACTGGAGAAACTAAAGTTTCCTATGTTTATAATATGTGTGTACATAAATTATAAATATTCTATCAAAATCTAAATTTGTTTTCTTTTTACTATTTTAACAGCCTTATTCAGAACACTATAACATGTCTTTTATTTTTGACTGTACTGCCCCTGTATCTTTTTCATGCATAGTCACTCTGTCCTTGGTAGGAAATTGGTCTGAGATTGTGGTTTTTGAAAGAACAACTTCAGCAAAGAATGTAATTTCAAATCATAATTATACAACAAAAATCCAAGTTGGCCTTTCTAGCAAATCATTTATATCTAAGAGATAACTGTAGTTCCCACACATTTGGGTGCAGCAAGATCACATGGAGACTTGCTAAAACACAGATCATTGGACCCCACCTTCAGAGTTTGATTCAGTAAGGTGATGGTTGGCATAAAATTTTCATTTCTAACAAGTACCTAGGATATCTGAAAGATATTTTAAATCTTAGGGTTTTAAATTCTTACAATCTGGTAGATAAATTATTTCTGTTTGTAGGTTTTATTAAATTTTATTTTAAATACATTTGCCAAAGTCCAAATTATTTCCTATACATAGTAAGGTCATCATACCAAAGAACTTTCACAGATTTTAATCATCAGTAGGTTGAATGCATCTATGAATGATTACATCTATAATCAACTGAGGTGATTGTTTTCAACAATGAGAGTTATCAAATCAGTTGAAGGCTTTAAAAGAAGTGATTTTAGCAGTCAGAGGAGAAAATTGGAATGGGGACGTATGTGTTGATAATCGTGGGGTGGGAGCATTAAAACCCCAGATTCTGCTGAGCCTTTGCCAGATAAAACTTTAAGCGCATGCCCTGAAGAATCAGCCGCCAGACCTCCACCTGAACTGATTAACCCTGCTATGCCTGACAAACCTGTAGTCACTTCCCATGAGCAAACAGCCCTCACTCCAATGTCGGAAGAGATTAATTCTGTTTCACCAGATGAAACGGCAATGCAATGCTAAGGTAGTTGGCTTGCAAGACACTTCTAATTATTTTTATTCTCTTAACCCATTCTCACCACCCCTCTTTCATTCCAGACCTATAACTAGACTGAAGTCTCAACAGGTCCCAAAAGAAGGGATACAAAGTGTGACCCATGAGGAAGTACATTATACTACAAAAGAACTGCATGTGTTTTCCAATTTATATAGACAGAAAACAGAGGAATATGTGTGGGAATGCATGTTAAGTGTGTGGGATAACGGTGGAAGGAATATAAAATTGGATCAAGGTGAATTTATTGATATGGGCCTACTAAGCAGAGCTATTTGATTAAGTGTTGTAGGATATGGATTTAGAAAGGACACAAACCAATTGTTTGGGTGGTTGGCTAAAACATGGACCAAAAGGTGGCCAACATTACCAGAGGTTGAAATACCAGAATTTCCCTGGTCTAATGTGGGTGAGAAGATCCAAAGTCTTGTAGAGTGGAATGCTTGAATGGATTAATCATGCAAGACCTGCTCACCCACTACAGGACTGTCTAGAGAAGACACCTTTCTCATGACCGTAAGGAATACATTTCTGATAGTAATTCCATCATTTCTGAGGAGCTCTGAGGTCACTTTTCTTTGTAGGCCATATATTACATAGAAACTGCCATCACTGGCCTTGGATCCTTAAACACAATGGGAATGGTCAGATCCTGGGTTTTCAGAATCCAATTGGCAGCATTTAAGTGCCAAAGACAAGGTGGACATAGCTACCATAATGGACAGCAGATTCAAAGCAGTAATCAAAATAGTCTTACTCATGGAGAGCTAGGGCATTGGCTAGTAGATCATGAGGTACTTAGAAGTAAAATAGATGGGAAGCCTACTAAATTCTTACTTCATCTATATAAGCAGAAAACTTATAGGTCAAATGAGCAAAAGTCTAACTTGAACTCTAAAAACAGATTCACAACCACATAATCAATTTTCAGACTTGAGATAGTTTACAGACCCAGAGACCCATGAATGAGGGCAAGGCCAGTTCCTTTGGGGAAGAACCTTGTTATACTGCTAAAAATTTATGCTGTTAATCTTCCTCCTGGCCCTTCCCAAAGAGACCTACTGACATTTACCAGGGTAACTGTACACTGGGGAAAAGGAAATGATCAGTCATTTGGGGATTATTAGACACTGGCTTGGAAGTGACATTAATTCCAGGATATACCAAATGTTACTTTTGGTCCACCAGTCAGAGTAAGATGGTCAGATGATCAATGGACTTTTATCTCAGGTGTGTCTCACAGTGAATACAGTGGGTCCCTGGACCCATTCTGTGATTATTTCTCCAGTTTTAGAATGCGCAATTGGTATAGACAGACTAAGCAACCTGTAGAATTCCCACATTGGTTCCCTGACTTGTTGGAGTGAGGGCTATTTGGGTAGGAAAGGCCAAGTGGAAACCACTAGAATTGCTTCTACCTAGCAAAATGGTAAATCAAATTCAAAAGCAATATTGGATTTTTGGAGGGATTGCACAAGTGTCAAACACTTGAAGGATACAGGGGTAGTGCGGTAGTGATTCCCACCACATCCTCATTCAACTCTCCTATTTGACCTGTGCAGGAAGCAGATGGATCATGAAGGATGATAGTAGCTTATTGCAAACTTAACCAGGTGGTGACTCCCATTACAGCTGGTCTTCCAGATGTAATATCAATTCATTCCCTGGTACATATTTTGCAGCTACTGATCTGACAAATGCTTTTTTTCCTCAATTGCTGTTAGTATGGACCACTCAGAAACAGTCAGATTTCAGCTGGCAAGGCCATTAATATACCTTCACTGATATACATCACACTGTATATCAATTCTCCAGCCTTGTGTCATAATCTAGTCCACAGGGACCTTGATTGTCTCTCCCTCCCACAAGGTATCATACTAGTTCATTATTTTGATGCTATGATGCTATCATGTTGTTTGGACTTAGTGAGCAAGAAGTAGCAACTACTCTAGACTTATTAGTAAGGCATTTTGTGTGTCAGAGGATGGGAGAAAAATCCAACAAAAATACAGGGGACTTCAACCTCAAAGAAATTTCTAGGTGTCTAGCTGTGTGGAGTGTGCTGAGATATCCCTTCTAAGGTGAAGAGAAAGCTGTTGCATATGGCCCTTCCTATGACCCAAAAAGAGACACATTACCTAATTGCTTCTAGTGGCACACCATATTCTTCATTTGGGTGTGCTACTCCAGCCTATTTACTTAGTAATCAGAAAAGCTGTGAATTTTGACTAGGAACCAGAATAAGAGGAGGCTCTGTGACAGGTACAGGGTGCTGTGGAACTGCTTTGCTACTTGGGCAATATGACCTAGCAGACCCAATGGTGCTGGAAGTTTCAGTGGCAAAAAGAGACACAGTCTGGAGACTCTGACAAGCCCTTGTAGGAGAGTAACAATGCAAACCCTTAGAATTGTGCAGATAACCACTCTCCTTGTGAGGAACAGCTTTGGGCCTGCTACTGTGTCTTAGCAGAGATCAAATGTTTAATCATGAACCACCAAGTTACCATAATATCTGAGTTGCCTACACTGAGCTGGGTTTTTTCTGAACCTCCAAGCTGTAAAGTTGGACATGCACAGCAGCACTCCATCATAAAATGGAAGTGGTATAAACAAGGTAAGGCTTGAGCAAGTCTTAAAGGCACAATAAGTTCCATGAGAAAGTGGCCCAAATGCCCATGACCCCCACTCCTGTCACATTACTTTCTTTTTCCAAGCCCACATTTATAGCCTTGGAGAGTCCCTTATAATCAGTTGCCTGAGAAAGAGAAAACTCGGGACTGATTTACAGATAGTTCTGGATGATATGCAAGTACAACCAAAAGTGAACAGTCCATTTTTGGGATGCCCCTGAAGGACAGAGGTGAGGGAAAATCTCCCCAGTTGGCAGAACTTGAGAAATGCACCTGGTTGTTTGTTTTGCCTGGAAATATAAATGGCTGAGGAGCATTTGTATACTGACTCATGGGCAGTAACCAATGGTTTAGATAGATGGCCAGGGACTTGGAAGGAACATTATTTGAAAATTGGTGGTAAAAAGGTCTGGGGTAGAGGTATGTGGATCTACCTTTCTGAATGGGCAAAAAAAAAAAAAAACACCATAGAGATATTTGTCTCCCATGGGAGTGCTTACAAAAGGGTAACTTAAGCAGAGGAAGATGTTAATAATCAAATGGGTAAGATGACCCATTTGGTGGCTACCAGTCAGTCTTTCTCTCCAGCCATTCCAGTCATTGCTCAATGGGGTCATGAACAAGTGGCCATGGTGATAAAGATGGAGGTTTTGCATGAGCTCACCAACATGGACTTCTACTCACCAAGGCAGAGCTGACTACAGCTGCTGCTGAGTACCCAATCTGCCAGCAAGAGAGACTATCACTCAGTGCCTGATATAGCACCAATCCCTGAGGTGATCAGCCTGGTACCTTTGTGGCAGGTTGCTTACACAGGGCCACTTCCATTATGGAAGGGACAGTGATGTGTTCTAACTGAAATAGATACATACTCCAGATTTAGGTTTGCCTTAAGGAAGGCAGGGCACACAATGCTTCTCACAAAACTACAATCTGGACTTACAAAAGGCCTTATCCACCCTCAAGTTATTCCACACGGCACTGTTTCTGATCAAGGAACCCATTTCACAACCAATGAAGTGCAAGAGTGAGTACATGCTTAGGGAATTCATTAGTTTTACCATGTCCCCATCATCCTGAAATAGCCTTTTGAAGACTCAGTTTTGGCACCAACTAGGTGGCAATACCTGTCAGGATTGAGGAAATGTTCTCCAGGAGTCCATGTATGCTCTAAATCAGCATCCACTCTATGGTGCTGTTTCTCCTATAGCCAAGATTCATAGATCCAGGAATCAAAGGGTGGAGATGGGAATGGTACCACTCACTATTACCCCTAGTAATCTACTAGAAAAGTGTTTTTTCCTGTCTCTGAAACCTTAAGCTCTGATGGTCTACAAGTCTTAGTTCCAAATGGAAGATCACTTCCAACATGAGACACAAGAATGTTTTCATTGAACTGGATGTTAAGACTACTACCTGGCCACTTTGGTCTCCACATGTCTCTGAATCAACAGGTGAAGAAGGGAATTACTGTACTGACTGGGATGATTGATCCTGACTACCAAAGAGATATATGACTGCAACTACACAGTGGAGGTAAAGAAGGGTTTTTCTGTAATACAGGAGATCCCCTGGGGCCTTTCATGGTACTAACATGGCCTGTGTAAAGTCAATGGGAATCTTCAAAAACCCAATCTAGACAGGTCTATCAATGGCCCAGAAATTTCAGGAATGATGTTTTGGGTCACCCATCAGGCAAAGAACCAAAGCCAGTTGAGGTGCTAGCATAGGGTAAAGGGAACATGGATGGCTAGTGAAAGAGAGTTGTGATGAATATGAACTATGACATTGTGACCAGTTATAGAACTAAGAACTGTAATGGTTTTAATATTTTTTCTTTGCTTTCTTATGAATGTTTGCATATTTACATAAAGCAAATATCTTTGTTTTCTTCCCTGTCTTATCCCCTTATCATATGACATAAACTATATTAGTTTTATGTCATAGTATTTAAGTTATAGGATATCAAAAGTTTAAGAGTAAATATTGCCAAGAACCTGCCACTTATGTCTGGAGAGATTTAATGTGTTTTTCAGTTGTATGCAAGAGAGTTGAGTATTGTTAGGTGAAACATACAACAGTTATTGTTTATCAAATAGAGATCAAATATTGTTTAAGGTGGTATGTATGGCTCCCAAATTGACAGAGTGACTACAATGGTTGGGTTCAGGTATCAATTTGGCCAGGTAATGGTGTCCAGTTGTTTGATTAAGCCAACGCTGGCCTGATTGTTACTGTAAGGATATTTCATGTTCTTTAATCATGAGCAAGTTGAGTGCATCTATAGCTGATTACATCTACAATCAACGAGATGACTGATTTCAACAATGAGAGATGTCTTCTAATCAGCTGAAGGCTTTAAAAGGAGAAATGATGATTTCAGTAGTCAGAAAAGAGAATTTCCATCTCTATGTTAACCAGCCAGCTTCTTCTGGGGAATTCATTGAGGACCTTTATTGGAGTAACTGACTTTCAGCCCGTTCTGTGGAATTTGGATTTGTGTATCACCACAGTCATGTGGAACAATTCTTATAAAAATATCATGATATTTACAGATATCACGTTTGTTCTGTTTCCCTAGAGAATCCTAATACACTATTCTTCAAGAAAACCATGTTTCTAATACTTGACCCTTTAATTCCCTTAAATTAAACTTTCCTGCCTTCATTTGTTCTGCTATTCAATGTAGAGACTACTGGTAATCATATCAATCACTATTTAGCTAATTACCTCTTTTCCCATTTCTGTTTTCTCTTCAAAACTCCCATTTTAAATCAATCCAATTGTTCATCGTCCCCCTGCCTATCTCTGGGCTTCCGAACTGTGATGGAAACAAGACACACAGAATCACTCCAAACCCAAGCCTCCAACCTCAACTTGATCCTCACTGCTGTCTGGTAGTTTTCCTTTTCTTGGTTCACTTTCTTTGCTAGCCAATGTACCTATTTTAAAACTTTTCTTCTTTCAAACTTCCTAGCCAAATACTGCATTCTTTACTCTCTGCAAGTGGTTTTAATTGATACGTTACAGAGAAAATAGTAGAAATTAGATTATAACATCCTCTGCTACTCTATCCACTGCCATCCCAACAAGGAGCAAAGGAGATAGCCCTCATTCCTATAGCAAATCCCTTTTTGCAATGTATGGACCTCCCTCTTCATACTGAATCTCATTTCATCTATTATTCCTTATTA
This sequence comes from Dasypus novemcinctus, assembly GCF_030445035.2. NCBI lineage: Eukaryota > Metazoa > Chordata > Mammalia > Cingulata > Dasypodidae > Dasypus > Dasypus novemcinctus. The sequence goes on from NC_080674.1 coordinate 94,632,613, forward strand.
TAACTATCTTTTCTCCTTCACTTTCTCCTTCATAGCAGAATTAAAATATGTTCTAAACTCTTCCAGGTTTTCCTGTTTACCGCTAGAGACCAATCTCTCCCATTCACTCTCACACTTATTGAAAGACTTGTCTCTTTTCCCCATCTCAACTACCTAACCTCTTTATTTCTTAGTTCAAGGCTGATAATTCTCTGCTAGAAATAAACTCATTTCCCTTATCATTTCCTAGTCTCTGGCATTTTTCACACTATCCTTTCTTCAAACATCATTCTCTTCTGGCTTCACAAAGCAGAGGGAATCTCATTTTTGCCTAGTCTTTTGATCCTCCATAAACAGCCTCCAGCATGGGTATCCCTCCTGAATACAAGCCTACTTATCAACTGCCAACTGGAAGTTCTCTCCTGGATACCCCTCATACTCAGTATTTCCCAAATTACATGTGTTAAGGAAGATACAGTAAATAATATTTTATTTGGAGTCATCAGACCTCAGAGTGCCACCCTACCCCAATGTGCTTTAATATGTCTTGCCACTGAAAATGACTATAAAATGAAAATGACTCTACATACATTACAATGACACAGTGAGTCACCTTTAATATCATGTGTGTGAAATGCTTCAACTAAAATACAAAATGTTGTATAAATGTAAGAATAATAATAATATCATTATTATCTATTCAAGAAAATGAAAAGTAAATAAGCACAGTTCTATCACCTGTCACTAGCATATCATCTGTCCTAAAAAAAGGGTTCATTTCTTTCTTTATGAAATTCTTAGTAGAATGACTCCTTTTTGTTGTTCTTGACTTTTTTTGAAACATTGATTTTTTTGGACTTTTAGCCTCTCGCTCTCTTATTAAAGGACCAATACCTTTTTACATGTTAATCCCTTAAATATCCCCTTTTCTTTTTATTGGGCATGCTCCTGGGAGAAGAGAGTAGCACTTACATGCCATTTCTTTATTTTATTTTGTAATATATTCTCTTCTTGCTTAGAGTTATCCTGAGTGTTAAATACCTACCTCCCTATCTTCCAAAGCATTATTGTATTACTCATATTGTGAGAATTGTGGGAGTATTTCATTCCTCTTAAGGTATCTTCTCTTTTATCAACTAATGCCCAGAAATCAAAATGACTTTTATGTAAATGCTTTTTAAAATTTGCTTTCCTAAAGACTGTAGACAAGTTTGACTTGTCTATCTCCCATTCTTGATTATCACAAACTCTAACAAAATTTAGCCACTTAATTTAAAATTTTGTGTAATTCCACAGATTTGTTTTGTTATTCAGAATTGGGTGTGAATTGGTTTACCTTTTGAGAAAAAAAATTCCAAACTTTGAAAGAAGCTAAGTTGGAATAATGAGATCGCTCACACATTTCTTATAGTCAAAGACCCTGTCACCACTGAACCTTTATTTTGGGCAAATTTGGTGTTTTCTACTGTAATTTATCATCCAGTTTCCCCTGCCATGCATTCACCCACAGATGAGTCTTCAAAATCTACAATTTTACTTTATATGCAACTCTCTCAGTATCATAGATCTCATCTACATAATATGCATTAAACTTTCAAAAATTTCAGTCAAAACACCAAGTGATTTATCATGTTACAGTTAAGCTGTGCTTAGCAAAGTATTTCAGTTTCTACTCAGTCAGTACCAACTTTCACTGGTTTAGAAATGAATGATAGTAAAAATTTTCTTGCTTTCACTAATTCTGTGAATAGATATATTAGACGCTTTAAAATACTTTATGGATATTTACTTTTTACAAAGTTATACAACTTCATTGCATAATAATAAATAATTCAGAAATGAGTTAATTTAAATGTAAAAGATTCTCCATAATCTAATTTCTCAGAAAAAGTTTCCAATAATATTTGTATGTGGGAAGCCGGCACTAAACCACTGAGTCACAATAGCTTCTCAACAATAGGATTTGATGTTTATTCTCTCCCCTAAAAATTTATCCATATACTAATAGGTGTTCTCTTTTTAAGCAGTAAAATATCATACTATTTATATTATTAGACAGCTTGTTGCACTTAATATATCCTGGACTCCTACCCTTTGGTTCATATAGATTTTTCTCATTTTTAACAGTTGCATAATATTCCATTGTGTAAATGAGCCATACTTTTTCCAATTACCATACATTTAGACTATTTTCTAAATTTTAGTACCAAAAACAAAACTGCAGTTAACATCCTTGTACACCTCTTTTTATGTTCTTATGTGAGCATTTTTATAGAACCAATTCTGGATATTATCACTGTGTATGTGTGTGCCAATTCTGATAAGTAAAATCAACCTTACATTGTTTTTAAAAGTTTGCAGTTAAAAACTTCTTTATATTTGTTTTTGCCCCTTGCGATTTTTTTCTGTTTCACTATTTCTTATTTCGTGTAAGATGATTGTAAGAGTTAGTAGTAGTATAAGTTAAACGTGGTTATATATATTTCATTCTTTCTAATATTATTTAAATTTCAAAACAGTGTATAGTATTTTACCTCATACAATTTCTATAAGAAAATGGTCTATAGTTTTCATGTTATGTTTAGAAAGGCCTTTTTATTACAATTACTTTTTCTTTATTTTTGATACTTTTAAATATGATTTTAAATATCTTTTATTTATTTTACCATAATATAGAAAGGTCTTTTAGAATTTAACAGAATATACAAAATGTCTATTTTCATGTTGCAAAACTATTTTTTCAACAACTTAATAAAGGTAATTGCATTATGAAAAGGGCTTATGACTTGCTTTAAAAAATTAAACCCTAACATATATTCACATGTCAGTTGGGTCCCCATGACTAAACATGAGTAACACTAACAAGAAAGCCAAAAAACAACTAAAATCTAAAAAGACAGATGAAAATAAAACCTATAACGAAAAGTTAATGGACTCAGATTATTAATTTTAGAGGAGAGAAAGCCATATGGTAATGGATTTTTGAAAACAAAAATAATCTCAACATCAATAACAATCTGTTTCTACCCAGTCTCCATTTCCATTTCACCATGATCTATAGGTCTAACCAAATCTCACTCTGCTTATTCACCGTCTTTTCCTTCCCCTTTTCATTCCAATCTGTATGTCTACTGTCTAATTGTGCACATGCCATTCTCACAGCCTGTAATATTCTTCCTATTTCTGCCTCTAAAACTTCTCTCATTGTTCATGTACATCCCATGAAGCCTTCCTTTCTCATCAGATGGAGAAGGTGCTCATCTGATTTCTTGCAATATGCTGGTAACATTTGCTCACTGCTTTACTCTATTTCCAGATTGTTAATTGCTCTAGGCTTGTGTCTCTTTCTTATTAATCTGTTTCCCAAAGAGCACCAGTGCTTTTCATCTAGTACAATGTTTCTCCAAAGTTGTCTTGTCACGAGACTCACAATTTAAAATGCAGGTTGTGGTTACTGGGCCTAATCCAGTTGCTGCATAAGGATGATGAGGATGAGTGATAGGGAAACTTTTCTTCAGGAAAGTTTAGGAATCACTAACATTGAAGTTCTTAATTAAAGGGTATTAAATTAATAGATGAATAGATCTATGAATCTCATTTTATTCCTTTAGTGTTTCCTATTCTAGGACATAGAGTATTTTTGCTCTGGATAACTTACTTTTCCCTGTCCTGCGATCTTCACCTGAATACAATGATTAGAAGGTTGTTAAACTAAGCAAAATTAATTTGTTTTGATCAGCTAATTGCAGAATGATATTTTACTACCCTTGATCTTAGCCAAAAGGCCGAGAAGCGATAGAGGAATGATATTTTGACCATTCTTTTAAGTCTTAAAAATTATTCCTGCTTTTGAGCATCATTTTCAGCTTTTAGACATGAATATAAAGTAATATGGTGGGGTTTGGAAAACTGCATTGGAATGTTCTTAGACATCCTTAAATCATGGTTCAGCTTCACCTGGAAGGTCTTCTTCAAAAGGTGATGCAGGACTGTGGAAAGAGCCTTAAGCCAAAGATCCACTAGTTCTTGTTCTGCCACTAACCTGGCTGTGTGACATTTAAAATCATTTAACTTTCCTGGGTCTCAATGTCTTCATCTGTAAAATGAGGGGGGTTGGACTAGCTGATCTCTAAGTCCCCTTTGAGCTCTAAATTCTCTGATTCTCTGAGTCTTGCCTTATCTGAGAATTTCATTTGTCTATGTGATTTCTTTCTTGCCTCTGCAATGATAATTGAGGTTTGATTATGTTTCCAGTCCAATTATGCATAGATCATAAAGATTTTATTATTGTATATAGAAGATTAAGGTACATGAAAGCTAAAGGAAAAATTTTTACAAACTCTAGTGATACCATTTTATCCTATGATTTTTCTTCTTTACAATGTTAAACTGTTTTTTAATGAAAAAAATTTAAAAGCAATGTTTAAAATATGGTGTTTCCATTCTTGAATAAAATAATACAGCTGGATTTATAATATATATGTATACATATTTAACATGCTTTTATATCAATTTATATTACATCATTATTGAAAGCATTGAGCCATGACAAACAGTCTATTACATCATGATTTACTGTACTGTAGCACTTGATGGATAATAGCATGTCATGTTTTGACACTCAAAATTTTTAAGACAATTAAAGATCCTTAGCACAAAAAATGTTCACATAATGTTTTAAGTAAAAACCAATTTTTTCCCACCACTCAAATTAATTTTTGACATATTAGAGGATTCTATATTTTGTCATAGAGAATGCATTTCCTCTGTGAGTACATGAGATGCACAGTAGCTTAGCTTGCAATGAAAATTATTATGTAGGATTATGAATTAAATAGCTGGTGCCACAAAATGAGAGATACAAAAATTAAAGCATATTAGAAATTCTTCACATTTATCTGTATCTCAGCTCTTATTCTTCAGTGCTAGGTCAAACATGCTCTTCTACATATGATCCCCATTTTTTAAAGAACCAATATATTTGCCTGCTGTCCTACTCAGCTGTCATTATCAGTATAAATTTGGTACCAATATATCAACTAAAACAAGGCTTAGTTGACAAGTAGAAAAAGAAGATAAATTTTACAGAAAAAGTCTGCTTTTAATCTAAAGAATAGCATGAATCATATGATGCTACTAGCTACAGATGAGAATAAAGCAGGAAAAAAATTCAGTTGCCAGAATTAAAATGTGATCTTGTAATCTTACAATTTCTAAAACATCAAATATTTGTAGTTTCAATATATTATAAATGAGATTATAGGTAATGTCTTCACTTAGTCAGAATCTCTACTTATTCTGATAGAACTAACTTTACTTAATTAAAGAATAAAATGATAAAAATATCATTAAGTAGTTAGGGTCTCAGTGTCAGACAGAGCTGAATTCAATTTTTGCCTCAACAATTTTCTAGCTGAATCATCTTGGGAAAGCTACTTAAACTCTCTAAGCTTTTTCTCTTAGGAATGCTGTGTTATATGACAAATTAAATGTGCTTAACAAAATGCCTGGCTCCTAGAATTTACTCAGTAAATTTTAGCTATTATTATTAAGTCTGTTTTGGGTATCTGCAATACTTCATACTTACTTTCTGCTTTTCAAAGAGTTTTTCTCTTTCCTTGTTGTCACCAGAGGTCTGAGGCATTCAAAGTATTAACAGGTTTGACCAACAAATTGAAATTCACTAGATCAAATCTTTCATTGTTTTATAGAGTACACATTCTCTCATACCAATATTTTCCTAATTGTATTTTTTGAAGAGTCTGAATGTTTTTAGTCTTTCTGTCCACTGAAGAAGTTTTTCTATATGCTTATCTTTTCCAGAACTTCTATAGTTTAAAATAGAGCTTAGAAGATAAAACCATAAAGAACAAGCAAAATAAATAAATAAATAAATAAGCAAGCAAGTAAGCAAATAGATAAATAAAAGACACTGCTAGTCATCAAATTATTATGGCAAATAGTTTATTTGAGGCAATACTTTCAAGTTTTTAAAATTTAGAATTAAATGAGAACTCAATTTGTCCAAGGATCTCCCTTGGTATGATTAGAATTAAAAATTGTCATATATATGACATATATATATATGAGATCTTCTATTTGATGCTCTACATCATCTTTCCACACTTCTCCATCTTGCTTTGTGCCTTAGGAAGTGATCCTCAATGGATTGTATCAATGGGCTTCTTCTCCCTCTGGCTTCTGGTTGGATTTGGCATGTGGCACTCAGCCCAGATTGGAGGAAAGGGGGAAATTGAGGTGGGGGTGTTTATTCCTCCAGGTCCTTCCCATAGGTTTCCCTTTGCCTGGCTGCATCCCTCCATCACAGATCACAGCTTCTGTCATGTGGCCCTGACACACAGGCCTCTGTCTCATCTGGCCCCTGCACCTGCCCTCTCCCTTGCCCTGAGGCCTACAGTAAAAGTGGTAATGGTGCTTTGATTTTCTCCTAGCTCCTGAATTCTACACTATCCCTTTATAATATTTTAGCTCACTGCCTTTTATAATCATTGGTTTGTGAACTTATAGGGGTAGAAATAATATGTAGGCTAAGGATTAGTGCTGAGAATGAAGTTTTTGAACTTCATAAGGTGTGAGGATATGTGCTGAACAAGAACTGAGGAATTTTTGAATCTTTCATTCAGAGAAAGTTTTCATAGCAGTGAATGTTGTTAGGACAAGCATATGGGGAAAAATTTGGGGGTTTTCCAATGTCTCACTGATGAAAGTATTGGAGTCTGTCAACTGCATCCACTATTTTAAGTTTATTGCAGCAGCTAGAGAATGGATGTGGATAGGGAGTGGTGGACAGCTTTTTTTAAATTTATTTTTTCATATTTGATGGCATGTAGGCTGATCACTCAGTTATGTTATTGAGCACAGACTAACCACTTTCCCTGAGTCCCCTTCAATAACAGCATCAAAGTGAAAGTGGACACTGAAAGTTGGTGTTTCAGTAAAATATTGCAGGGCTATTTATTTCTAATGGATGAAAAGAAATGGAGTTATCTAATCTATAATCTAGTAGAACACTCATGTATTTGATGGTCGATTTTATAGAGAAAATAGCTTCTAAAATGCCTTCGTAATCAATATAACATGGTTCAATAGATGCATCTTTGCCTATAGTTGAACAAATTTTATATTTTTTCAAGAATGTGAATATTTTGAAAAGTCTATCATAAGATATTACTATCATTGCATAATCTCAAGAACATCTCTATGTCTCACTTCTTAATTCACAGGACTGTGTTCTTGGATCAGTGAAAATCTCATGGTAAGAAGGTATTACATGGTAGTCCTTATACCTGTTTATTCCTTAACTGTACACCTGTGAAAAATACAGGTATATATGAAAACAAATTGGAGATAGGATTATAAACACATCAAACATATTTTTCCGTCTAAACCTACCAAACCAGACTGAACTCACTCCATAATTCCTTGATTCTAAATAGAGTTTGGCAGTCAAGGAAATAGAGCCCAGACAATATTTACCTTATCACAATCATTTTAACGAAGATATTTAACTCCAGATTTTTTAGCAACTGGTGTTTTAATTCAATAAACCTTTGTTGCCATATTTGGATAATTATGCAGATTTGCAATGTAATATAAGAATCCTCACAAATATCTGAATGTATTCAAGAACTAAGGTGAACATTTTCCCATGAGAAAAGAAAGCTTAGAACTTACCATTATTTAAAATTTTTAAAGCGAAAACTTTCTAAAGCAAAAGAATGGAAGCTCAGGATATGTGAGTTGTATAGTCCACTCTCCTTGGATTTCTTGAATTCCTAGAAAGAATTAATTAGGTATGCTTTTCTTAAAAAGATTATAAACTGCCTCTATCCTATTAAGTGAATTACTAAAAGTCCATTTATCATCATATTTTTGGGTTGGTTTTGTTTTGTTCTGTTTTTTTTTTTTTGTCTCAAATTCATTGAGTTTGTCTTAACTGACAAGAAAAACTCAGATATTAACGTGCAATTATATTTTACCTGGAATACTTTGATTTTATGCAGGAAAGGAAAACATGTGCCATTAAAATTTGAAATAAAGACAAAATAAATAATTATTATTAGGCAACTTTTAAAATAAACTACATAATATATTTGTGTGAGACCTTCAAATGACATATGGAGTGGGTACTGCAAAGGAAATTATGTAGAACTTGGCTCTTACTGATAGTTTGAAAACATTTGACATAGTACACACACACAAAAAAATGCTATCCTTGAAATTCAAACATGTTTTTTATAGGGAAGCAGAATACATGCCAGAGACATTTGAATATTTTGCTTTACAAAGATTTACATTCAAAGAGATGTTAAATATAAAAGTTTATCTTTTTTGCATACATATGTGACATAAGGTGTTAAGTATCTTAAAATCTGTAACATGATTACCTTCCCATATGGGAAGTCACTGTAGCAAGTTTTTATTATCACCTTGGCTTAAAATTTTGTATACTATTTACTGCTAAGATCTCTGCAAAAATCCATGTTTAACCTCATATATATAAAGAACATACATTACCTTATCTGTTTGGAGACTTTGTTTTATAAATATTAGTGTACCTATAAAACTGATCTGATCCTTTTTAACTTTACTTTTAAACTCTGATGCTCAATCTTCAGATTATGTTAACTATACAATGTTACTTAATGACTGCTCTGGGCAAAAATATGAAGTTGGTTTTCTTTATATTAGGTTTTTCTGTGACAACCTGATGAGCCCCTCATGCCTCTCAAAATAATCAAATTAAATTGAAAAAACCTGATTGCAAGTGAAAGTGAAGACTTCATATTTGACATCTCACAGAACTTCGTTTATTCATTAAATACTTACTAAGTACCTACTATGTATCAGGCATGTTCAAGGTGCTTGCTAATACTGCAGTGAACAAAAATTACAAACTCTCCTGTCCTAATAGCTTTTACTTTGTTATAAGGAAGGGAAATGTACTGGAGTTTGCTTTGGCTAATAGGCAGGCACTAGATTAAGATTTTACTGCTTGAGGCAATAAGGCTTAGTGATTAAAACAAAATTATATGCAGTGTCTTAGTGAGAGAAGGAAGAGAGCAAAAAGAATTACTTTTCAGTGATTGTCTACTATGTTCCAGACACTGTGCAATGAATTTTCTTTACATTATTTCCTTTAAACTTCTGAACATTCCAGAAAGTGGAATTGAGAAAGGGCATTAGGGAAGTGTAGAATGCAGAGCAACAAAGAATCATGGAAAAGCAAATAATTCCACTTGTCTAAAGAGTTGGATGAGAGGTAGCAAATGGTAAGAGAGAAGTAATGCTTTTATATTGACAACACTGAAGAATTTTAAGTAATGTTACTTCATCATATTTGCATATTAGATTATTTTGTCAGCAGTGTGGTGTCTAGGAGTACAAGGAGTGAGGACTGGAAATGAGACTAGTTAGGAGGCTGGGGAATCAACACATGTAAGCAATGAGTATGGCAATGAAGTGAGGCAAGTAATTGAGAATATAGGGAAGATAGACTAGATTCATGAAATATTAAGAAATTAAAAACCAAACGATTTAGTGATTATGTGGAAAAATTGGATGTGAGGTTTAAAAGAAGAGAGCTATCAAGAATAATTGCACTTTTTCTGGATTGATCAGCAGGGAAAATAAATTGCTATTAGTTAAAAAAAATAAGAAAATAAGAAAAATGTATGGATTTGGGCACCCATAAGTTTATCTACTTTTTTGATATGCTAATTTGAAAGTTTTCATTGGTCATCCAAATGGATATGTAGTTTGCATGTATAGTTCAATATAGAGGCTGATGGAGACAGAAATTAGCAATTTAACTTTTGTGGAAGACTTAAATATAGATGAGATCATGGAAATTTATAGAAATGGATTAAGTTAGGACAAAGTAAAGGAAAATAGCCAACATTGAGAAAAAGGGGAAAGGAAGCAAAATCCATGAAAGGCTATGAAAAAGCAGCAGAAAGGAGGAAAAACAAGAAAATAGCATGGAAGGCAAAGGAAGGATAATTTGAGAAATAGGGGAGAAGTTTTAAATTAAAGTGAAAGACAGTAATCAGATAAGAACATGCTCTTAGGGGGGCACAGATACAAAATGGCATAGATGAACGTTTTACGGGTCCCAACAGGAAATGAATGGCACAGAAAAAGAGCTTAGTATTTACTAGGTTGTAATTCTGAAACAAGATTCAATATTTAGAAAAACTATCTTTCAGAAATATGGTAAATATCAAGACAATTCTGGATACAAAGCTGAAAGAATTAATTACCACTAGACCTGTCTTACAAGAAATGCTAAAGGGAGTCTTTCATGTTGAAAAGAAAGGCACTAGCTTGTAAATCATTGCTTTATGAAAAAATAAAGACCGTCAATATGGGAAACTATATGGGAAAATATAAATGAGACTATTATTGAATTGTTAGTTTGAATACCATGATTTAGTTCTCATATGGCCTAAAATTCAAATGCATCAAAACAATAATAACTTTGTTATAGGGCACACAATGTATAAAGCTGTAATTTGTGAGAACAACATAAAGAGGAGGGATGGAGGAATAAAGGAATAGAATGTGTATAGGCTATTGAAATTAAGTTGTTATCAATAGTAACTACATTTTTATAGATTTCAGGTGCTAAAAGTAATAGTCATGGTAGCGAAAAGCATATTTCTAAAATGTCTTCATAAGAGGAAATTAGATTCATAAAAAATCATCTAAACAAAAAGGAAAGTAATGGAGGAAATGAGGGGAAAATTATGATATACAGAAAGCAATGCACATAATGACAGAAGACTGCCTTATCATTAATCACCTTAGTTGTAAATGGATCAAACTCTTTAATTTCAAGGCAGAGAATGGCAGAATGGAAAAACTGCATGATCCAACTAAGTGTTGCTTACAGGAAACTCATCTTAGTTCAAAAGATACAAACATGTTAAAAGTGAAAGGGTGGAAAAATATTCCATGCCAATAGTAATCAAATGAGAGCTAGAGTAGTTACATTCATATCAGACATAACAGATTTTAAGATAAAAACAGTTACAAAAGACAAAAATGGGCATTTATATTGATAAAAAGAGCAATCCAACAAGAAGATATAAAAATTATAAACATATATGCACCTACCAACAGAACTCCAAAACATATGAAGCACATAATGACAGCAGCGAAGGGAGCAAAAGATGGTTCCACATTAATAGTTTGAGATTTCATTACATTACTTCCAATAATGGATAAGATATCTAGATGGACTATCAACATAGAGTAGAGAACTGAACAACACTCTAACCTATGAGCTCTAGCAGACATATATAAATAGTTCACCCAGCAGCAGCAGCAGAATGCATGTTCTTTTCAAGTGCACTGGATTGTTATTCAGATTAGACCATATATTATGACACAAAATAAGATTCAATAAATGTTAATATATTGAAATAATACAAAACAACTTTTTTTAACACAATGGAATGAAGCTAAAGACTTAGAAGGAAAAGTGGGAAATTTACAAATGTGGAAATTAAATAGCACATACTTTAAAAAATAGTGGATTAAAGGCAAAACAGGGGAAGTTAGAAATACTAAGATGAAGGAAAACAAAAATAGATACCAAAAGTTATGACAGTGCACAGAGGGATCTTTAGAGCTATGAACAACAATATTAAAAAAGAAGAAAGATCTTAAAGCAATAGCCTAACTTCATGTCTTGAGGAACAAGAAAAAGAAGAGCAAAAAAAGCAAAGTTACTATAAGAAGGAAATAATAGATTAGAGTGGAGATAAATGGAATAGAAAGTAGAAAAACAACTGGACAAATAAACAAACTTAAAATAAAATTGACAAGCCTTTAACTATATTGTCAATGAAAAAAAGAAAAAAGAAATAAAAACTAAAAACTGAAAAAGGTAATTTCTCTACTGAACTTACAGAAATAAAAATGTTAATAAAAGAAGTCTATGAACAGCTGTATGACAACAAATTATGATAATCTAATCTAGAAGAAATGGAAAGTCCTAAAAACACACAAATTACCTAAATTGTCTCAAGAAGAAATAGAAAACCATGGAAAGCCCATAGGTTGAATCAATAATAAAAACCTTCCACCAAAGAAAAGTTCAAGACAAGGTGGTTTCAAGGATGATTCTACCAAAACATTTTTAAAAAAACTAACACCATTCTTTCTCAAAATTTTCCACAGAATTCAAGATGAGGGAGCGTGTCCCAATTTATTATATAAGGCCAGTATTACCCAGCTACCAAAGTATGATAAAGAACAGAAAATTACAGACCAATTTCCCTTATGAATATGAATGAGAAATCCCTGTCAAAATAGCAGCAAACTGAATCTAATAGAATATTTAAATTGTCCAAGTGGAATTTATCTCAATTATGCCAGAGTAGTTCAACATGTGGAAATAAATCAAACTAATATAGCGCATAAATAGAACAAAGGAAAACAATTACATGATTATTGTAATAGATATAGAAAAGGCATTTTAAAAATTCCAACACTATTTCATTACAAGTACACTCAAAAAGTCTGGAAGAGATGGAAATCTTATAAACATCATGAAGTCATTTATGAAAACCCCACAGCTAACATAATACTCATTGGTGTAATAATGAAAGCTTTCCCCCTAAGATCAGAAGCAATACATGGATGGCTGCCTTCAGTATCCAATTGTTCTGTAATGTCTAGCCAAAGCAATTAGGCAAGAAAATATAAATATAAATACCATGATGTGGTATTATATATAGAAAATCCAAATGAATCCACACAAAAACTTCTAGAACTAAAGAACAAATTCTGTAAATTGGCAGCATGGAAGATCAATTTGCAAAAATCAATTGTGTTTTTATACACTAGCACTAAAAATCCAAAGAAGATATTAAGAAAACAATTACATTTACAACAGTGCTTTAGTTTCCTTAGCTGCTCAAGGAAATATGATGAACTGGACCAGCTTAAGCAATAGAAATTTATTCACTCATAGTTTGAGGTTGGGAAAAAGTCCAAGACAAGGCATTCATCAAGGTGATGCTTTCTTCCATTAAGACAGTGGCATTCTGAGGGCTGGCTGCCAGTGATTTTTGGTCATGAGCTTCTCACATAGCAAGGCAAATGGCAGCATCTCTTGGTCTTTCCTTTCTCTTCTGGGTTCTGTTCATGTTCTGCTTCTTGCTTCTTTTGACTTTCTATCTTTCTTTCTGAATTTCATTCAGCTCATAAAGAACTCCAATAACAGGATTAAATTCCATCCTGATTGGGCTGGATCACAACTTAATTGAAATAACCTCTTGAAAAGATTGTACTAACCACGTGTTCCCATCCACAGCAATGCATCAGATTTAAGAACATGTTTTGCTGGGGGTATATATAGCTTCAAACCAGTACACTCCACTCTCTGAACCCTAGCAAGACATGTTCTTTCTATTAATACATGCAAAATACATTCATTCTGTCACAATATCCCAATAATTTAAGATGTTTTTTAAAAAAATTGTTAAGTATAAAGTTGCATCAAAATTAGTTATGAGTGTGGTCTGCTCTGGGGCACAAATCTTTTGTGTCTCTGGATCTGTGAAATCTAGAAAACAAGTTTTCTGTTTCCAATATGTGAGGGAGGAACAGGCATAGGATAGACATTCCCATTCAATAGGAAGAAATTGGAAGAAAAACAGGGGTCATGGGTCCCAAACAATTCTGAAATCCAGCAGGGTATACTCCATTAAATTTCAAGGTCTGAGAATCATCTATAGATTGATGTTTTGTTCTCCCATCCTGGTGAAGTAGCAACCCTACTCCTTCCAAGTGCTCATGCAGTAGCCAAGCTCTCCCCAAATGCTGGGGTTAAGGCTACACCCTCTCTGTACATTAGGATGGTAGTCAGGCTCTTCAAAAAACCACTGAGTAGCTGCCACATCCTCTCTGAGCACTGGTGTTGTAGCAAGACTCTCCATGAATGTCAGGGCAAAGGCCCACTGTCTCTGAGAATTGGGGTAGCAGCACTCTTCCTGAATAAAGGAACAGGAGGCCTGCATTCTCCAAGCACCAGGGCATACTCACCTTTTCCATACGTATGTGAGGGCTTACACTTTTTTTTTTTTTAAGAAATAAACTTTCTTTTTAAAGAAGTTTTAGATTTATCAGAAAAATTACACCAAAAATATAGAGAATTCCCATATAATCTCCCCACACCCCCCCACACAGTTTCCCTACTAAAATCTTACATTAATATTGTGCATTTTATACAATTGATGAATGTATATGAAAACTTTGGTATTAACCAAAGTCTATAGAAAACATTGTCATTTACACCTTGTGTTGTACAGTTTTATAGACTTTGACAAATATATAATGCCATGTGTCCATCACTGCAGTATCATACAAAATGGTTTCATTGTGCCAAAAATGTGCTTGTTCAACCCATACATCCCACCCCCTCCCTTCTGAATGCCTGGCAACCACTATCTTTATATCAATGTTAAAAGTGTTTCCAATAATACAAGATAATACCTATAATAACAATAAATTCACTTTGGTCTGTGGTTACATTCCCCTCTTATGTTTGCCCATTCCTCAATCTTGAGGGATTTGGGATTATGTCCACTCTGACTGCTTCAGGCTGGGAGGGGACTTAGATATTATGGGACATATGAAAAGAACTTGTTTTGCTTACAGTTGTAGATGGTACTTGTTTTGGGGATGGAATTTTTCCATCATCATCATTTTGTCAGTTGTCCAGGGCAAGCCTTTAAAACTGGAGTATCAGTTGACCACAACTCTGCTGGGATTCAGGGCTCAACTGGCATATAATCACCCAAAATTTAAGCCTCTAATAGATATATTTAATGGATATATTGAAAATTATAGATTCAAGTAAAAAAGAAGAAGAATGAGGTTGCTATTAAAAAAACAAACTACATGTGTTGGAGAAGACGTGGAGAAATAGAAACACTCATTCACTACTGGTGGGAATGTAGAATGTTGCAGCCACGATGGAGGGCAGTTTGGCAGTTCCTCAGGAAACTAAATATAGAATTGCCATAAGATCCAGCAATCCCACTGCTGGATATATAACCAGAAGTTGTTAAAGCAGGGACATGAAAATATTATATACAAACCAATTTTTTTTTAGCAGCATTATTCACAATTGCCAAAAGATGGAGGTAACCCAAGTATTCATCAATAGATAAATGGATAAACAAAATGTGTTATAAACATACTATGAAATATGACATACAACAATATGTGTGAATCTTGAGGGCCTCATGTTAAGTGCAATTAGCCGGAAACAGAACAGATCTTCATGAACTTACTACTATGAACCAACAATAGTGAGCAGACTCATGCAGGTGGTGTCTGGGAGATAGGTTACCAGAAACTAGAAGGGGAGGAGAGATTGGTGAGCAGATGCTTAATCTGTGCAGAATTTATAAATTATGGTGATTGTAACAGTTTGGAAATGGGTGGAGGTCATGGTGGCACAGTGGTATGAGTGTAATTAACAGTACTGAAGTGAGAGTGTGAACATGGTTAAAAGGGGAGGTTTTGGGTCATCCATGATGCTAGAAGGAAAGCTAAGATATAAAAACAGCCTTTCTTGGCCTGAGGAAGTATCATCAGTCTTGGTTTCCATGGTTCTTCCCATGAATTCATTATTCCTTCCCTATACTACCCCTTTTAATCCAGGCTGGCAATGGTTCTGTTAATGCAGATTATGCAGAAAACTTATTGGCTTTGAATATACTTTAAAAGGATCCATCAGATAGGACTTTCCACAGATTTTTCCTGGATAACTGCAACTCCAATCCTGACTTACACTGAAATTGCTGACTGGTCCCATGCTCAGTTACACTCTTACATTAAGCACTATTCTCTGAGGACTTGTCTTCTGGTAGCTCAGAATTTTCCAAATCATTATTTTCTGGTTTCTTTGTGCCCAGGAATTCAGTTCTCAGCTCATTCCTTTCCTCTCACATTTTACTATAAACTGCCAGGAGAAACCAATCTGCACTTTCCACATTTACCTCAAAAATCTACTCAACTAAATATCCAAGTTCATCACGTTCAAGTTTGCCTTCAATCTGTCAGAGCTTAATTTCACCAAGTTCTCTGCCACTTTCAAACAAGGATCACCTTTCTAACAGTTGTTAATAACACATTCATCATTTCCTTCCAAAGATTCATCGGTAGTATCTTTAGTGTCCATATTTCTATCAACAATCTCTTCAGTACAATGTATGCTTTTCCTGTTAAGCCCATACCATTCTTAGCCTCTACACATCACCCAATTTCAAAGCTGTTTCCACATTTTTGTTATTTTCAATAGCAGCACCCCAACCTTGATATCAAAATCTGCATTACTTTCCTTGGCTGTCAAGCAAATACCAGGAAATGAATCCTGTTAAACAATTGATTTGTTCATGGTTTGAGGCTGGGAAAAATTCCAAATTAAGACCTCATCAAAGAGATGCATTCTTCCCAAAGACTTGCCATTCTGGGGCTGTCTTGATCCTTGTTTGTCACAGGGCAGTGCCTCCTGATCTCTCCTGTCTCTTCTGGGTTCTGGTGATGCCCAGCTTCTTGCTTCCTGTGGCATTCCCTCTCTGTGTCTGAATTTCATTCTGCTTGTAAAGTGCTCCAGCAACTGCATTAAGAACCATCCTAGGGGAAGCGGACTTGGCCCAGTGGTTAGGGCGTCCGCCAACCACATGGGAGGTCTGCAGTTCAAACCCCGGGCCTCCTTGACCGTGTGGAGCTGGCCCATGCGCAGTGCTGATGAGCATAAGGAGTGCCGTGACAGGCAGGGGTGTCCCCCACGTAGGGGAGCCCCACGCACAAGGAGTGCACCCCATAAGGAGAGCTTCCCAGCACAAAAGAAAGCGCAGCCTGCCCAGGAATGGTGCCACACACACGGAGAGCTGACACAACTAGATGATGCAACAAAAAGAAACACAGATTCCCATGCCACTGACAACAACAGAAGCGGACAAAGAAGAACACGCAGCAAATAGACGCAGAGAACAAGACAACTGGGACGGGAGACGGTGGGGTGAGGAAGGGGAGAGAAATAAATAAAACAAATAAATCTTTAAAAAAAAAAAAAAGAACCATCCTGATTGGACTTGGCAGCACCTTAAACAAGTATCCTCATCAAAAGTCCCTACTTACCATGAGTTCACACACACAGGAATGGATTAGATTTAGGATATGTTTTTCTAGGGGTACAAATACATCTTTAGAACACCACAAATAGCATCTAGAAGAATAAAATTTCTAAGAATGAGTTTAACTATGGATGGGAAAGATTTGCATCACAAAATTACAAAACACTGTTGAAATTGAAGAAGACGTAAATAAATGGAAAGACAGCTTGTACTCATAGATTTGAAGAGTTAATATTGTTAAGATATCAATTCTTCCCAAATATAAAACAATCTATCAATTTATTTCAATCCTATAAAAATTCCAGCAGTCTTTACTTTTATCCCAGAAATGGAAAAGCTGATCTTCAAATTCATATGGAACTTCAAGAACCCCTAAATTAGCCCAAACATATTGAAAAAGGAGAACAAAGTTGGAGAACTCACACTTCCTGATTTTAAAATGTGCTATAAAGCTATACTATTCAAAATGGTATTGTATGGGCATAAGGATAGACAAACAGACCAATGGAATAGAATTTAAAGCCCAGAGATCAACGCATACATCCATGATCAACTGAGTTCCTATAGGGGTGCCCAGTGCATGTAAGGTGGAAAGAACAATCTTTTCAACAAATGATATTGGGAAAACTAGATATCCATATGCATAAAAGATGCTCTTGGAACCCTACCTGTCACCATATACAAAAAAGTAACTCAAAATGGATCAGGAACCGGAATAAAAGAGCAAAAACTATAAAACTAGAAGATACATAGGGGGAAATGCTCTTGACCTGGGATTTGGCAATGAATTCTTAGATATGACACCCAAAGTAAGAGCAACAAAAGAAACAATAAATATATTTGACTTCATTGAGATTAAAAACTTTTTCTCAGCAAAGGACATTATTAAAAAAGTTAAGGGAAACGGACTTTGGCCCAGTGGTTAGGGCGTCCGTCTACCATATGGGAGGTCCGCGGTTCAAACCCCGGGCCTCCTTGACCCGTGTGCAGCTGGCCATGCGCAGTGCTGATGCGCGCAAGGAGTGCCGTGCCATGCAAGGGTGTCCCCGCGTGGGGGAGCCCCACTCGCAAGGAGTGCGCCTGTGAGGAGAGCCGCCCAGCGTGAAAAGAAAGTGCAGCCTGCCCAGGAATGGCGCCGCCCACACTTCCCGTACCGCTGACGACAACAGAAGCAGACAAAGAAACAAGACGCAGCAAATAGACACCAAGAACAGACAACCAGACAACCAGGGGAGGGGGGGAATTTAAATAAATAAATAAATCTTAAAAAAAAAAAAAGTTAAGAGACAACTTACAGAATGGGAAAAAAATAGTTGCAAACCATTATCTGATAAGGGCTTACTACCTGGAATATATATAGAACATTTACAGTGCAACAACAAAAATTCAGACAACCCAATTAAAAAATGGGCAAAGGCCTTGAAAAGGCATTTTTTCAAACCAGATATTTGAATGACCAATAAGTATGTGGAAATACACTCAACATCATTAGAAAGCAGAACATTGCAAATTAAAACCATAATGAGGTGCCACTATATATCCACAAGGTTAACTATTATTTTAAAAACTAACAGAAAATAACTAGTGGAAAATATGCTGAGAAATTAGAATTCTAGTGCATTGTTGGAGGGAATTTTAAGTGATACAGATCCTGTAGAAATCAATATGGTTCTTCCTCAAAAAGTTAAATACATGTATCATAAGAACTGACAATTCCACTCCTAGATAAATATCCAAAGGAAAAAGGAAAATAGGTTCTCAAAAAGATATTTGTACACCAATGTTTTGGTTATGTTATTCACAATAGTCAAAAGTTGGAAACAACCCAATTGTCTGTCAACAAATAAATGGATAAACAAAATGTGGTGCATACACAGAATGGAATATTATTTGTCCATAAGAAGCAATGATATTGTTTTTTTAGTTTTTTTTTAAAGATTTATTTTTATTTATTTCTCTCCCCTCCCCTCCCCCACCTCAGTTGTCTGTTCTCTGTGTCTATTTGCTGTATCTTCTCTGTCCACTTCTGTTGTATCATCTTGTTGTGCCAGTTCTCCATGTGTGCGGTGCCATTCCTGGGCAGGCTGCACTTTCTTTTGTGCTGGGCGGCTCTCCTTATGGAGTGCACTCCTTGTGCGTGGGGCTCCCCTACATGGGAGACACCCCTGCCTGGCACGGCACTCCTTGTGCTCATCAGCACTGCGCGTGGGCCAGCTGCACACGGGTGAAGGAGGCCCGGGGTTTGAACCACGGACCTCCCATGTGGTAGATGGACGTCCTAACCACTGGGCCAAGTCCGTCACCCCTATTGTAATTTGGATGAAGTTTTAAATGTTATGCGGAGTGAAACAAATAAGGCACATAGGGTAAATATTGTATGATATCACCTAAACAGTGTATCTAGAAATAGCAAATTCACAGAGGCAGAAAGTAGATTAGATGGTACCAGGGTATGGGAAGGGTGATGGGGGGGGTGTTTCATGGTAGGTAAAGAGTTTTTGTTCAAAACAAACAAACAAAAAGAAATAGGTAGTTTAAAAGAAAGCTATATACCAAAATTTACATTGATTTCCAAGGAGACATAAAAAACAGAACAAAACAAAATATGCTCTTAACTTTAAGCAGCAGTATATCTTAGTGATCTTGAAAAAGTAATGTCAGGAGTGTCATTAGAACAAAAGAACAATTAAGTACTTTGGAGAATGAATTAAGAGTTGATGAAATAGAGGGAGGAAAGGTAAATCACTGTATTTTCTATAGTGGGCATGATCATAGCACCCTCCCAAAAGATGCCCATGTCCTAATCTCCAGAACCTATGAATATGTTAGCCTTCCACTGCAGACATGATTAAATTAAGAATCTTGTGAAATAGGGAGATTATTCTGAATTATCTTTGTAGGTCCTATGTAATCACAAGGATTCTTAAAAGGGAAAGAGGAAGGCAGAAGAATCAGAAAAGGAGATGTAACGATGGAGGTAGTGGTCAGTGGGTGTTATTGCTGGCTTTAAAGATGAGAGTGAATTAAGGAACATGGGCAAACTCTAGTGTCTGGAAGAGGCAAGGAAATGAATCCTCCCCTATATCCTCCCTGAGAAAGACAATTCTGCAGACACTTTAATTTTAGCCCAAGAAGACTCATTTTGGACTTCTAACCTCCAGAACTGTAAAATAATAGTTTGTGTTGTAGTTGTGCTGTTTAAGTCATTAAGTTTGTTGTAAAATGTTACAGCAGCAGTAAGAAACTAATACATTACCCTCAGTTGTAGAAGAGGAGGGGGAGTTAAGAGGGTAGTTAGGCAAGTGCACGGAGCACAAGGTATATTTATATATATCTATCTATGTCTACGTATACACACACACACTTGAAGCCACCCAGTGACACTTGTGTGATATGGTATTTTGGGAATTTAATTACTGGGACATTATAATTATATGTGATTATATAAATAATAACCTTATTATGATAATTTTTCTCAGTTCCTCTCATACAGGTTTTCCAAGAACTGATGAAATAGATTTAACTTTACTTTGGGAAAATTTTATATTTATGTACTTTCATGTTGTAGTTTTATACCTCTCTACAGTCATTTCATTTTATGTATGCAAATTCCTTTCCCATGTTGTTTTGATGCATTTTAAAGAAATTTCTGTTCAGTGTGATATTCATGCTAATAGCATGTTTCGTTTTTTTTTAACTGATAAAAATAACTTCCTATGATATAATGGCACTATTTACACTTTCAAAATGAAATGAACAAGCTTTAATTTTAAATTGCTGTTCATTTTCATAACCATCTTTGACTAATTCCACTGCATTAAAATCAGGTGGGATCATATTGAACTTCTCATTGTCAAAATAAATACAAGGAGCATTGGCCTATTTTGAAGAAAAGTTCAAATATTTGTAATCACAGTAGTCAATAAAAGGTGATTAGATAATAATAATAATGATACTTATTCATTAATTCAGACTTTTACATTGTTCTATATTACAATCCCAAATTATAATTTTAGAAATTTACATCAAATGAAATAACCTTTGCCTTTAATAGCAGTATACAAATCATCTTATGTTAACCTAATAAGAAATTTCTCCCCCAGACTATTGAAGCCAAAGTTTAGTAAATCTCACACTTACTCCATCTTCATATAAATACAGTCAGATATACTTAAAGAGATTAATATACTGATATTAAGAGATAAGGTTAATTAAGTTTTCTGTTTGTAGCTGCTGTGTTTGGAGTTACAAATTGACTTGAAGTATATGGCAAGCAATGTTTCACAGCAATCTTATATGATTTTAATTTCTATTCATACAGGGTTTTTTTTTTCCTTTCTAAGCAACACTAATTTCTTTCCTCATTGTAATTGTCTATTCTGATCTTTCCATCTGCATTTTTCTGCCACTCCATCTTCATCTATCTCAAAATCCAATTATAATTTGAGCTTTCCCTACCCTACCACCCAACATTTTGCTTGTTTTTAAGGGGAAAAAAAATCCACCTTCATTTCTTTAAGTACTTAACCTAGCTCTTTGTGAACTGATCATACGTTCCCTAGTATAGAATGGAAGCTTATAGATGAGAGGAATTATTTCGTTCATCTTCTGATCAGTTTCATCCACAGTGCAGGTAGAAAATCAGTGTCGATTAAGTGAAGAATGAGGTCCTACTGTCTTCCTTTAGGAGGCTGTGGTATTGCTGTATTTTTCTTTAAAGAATTACTACCCATCTTCAAAAAGGTTAGTCTTATAAACTTCTCTCTTGGTTTTGGAGTGACATTTCTTTTAAAAGGAAGATGTTCATGAGAAATGTTTATAAATGGAGAAAGATTTTAAAGCCTGGCAACTCATCTTTACTTAAAAATACTCAGATTTGTTTCTTGATGTACCATTTATGATCTGATCATGACTTGCTGTTTATATCAATTTCACATTTCAGTGGACTTTTTCCATTTCATCAGAATTAGTTTAATCTTGAAGTGTAAATATTACATACAAAGTCTGCAGTAATGCTATGGATATATTTGCACTATCTCATGTACCTGATCAAATATAATAATAAATAATAATAAATAAATAATAAATAAAATAAAATATAAATAAAAATAATAATAAATATTGAGAAATTACTATGTGCCAAGCTCTCTATATTAACTCATTTGATATTTTACAACTGCTTGATGGTATATATACAACTATGATCTACAGGTAGTACATGAAGAATAAAACATTTGGGAGAGGGTAAGTAACATGGTTAAGTTGACACCACTGGTTTATAGCAGAGCAGGGATTTGAACCCAGAAAGTATACCTTTCAGTTACTTTATCCTAGTGCCTCTGAATCCACTTACAGGTCTTTCCTGATTTTTTTTCCAGAATGAGATTCATATCTATCTTTTCTATTTCTTTTATTTTCTTGGGGTTTGAACCTAGTATAGAATTGTTCAGCTATTATTATCACTCAAAATCTTCCTTGCTTCACTAGTCTTTGAATTCACTGATATCAGGGGCAGTATCTTTATCACCCTTCTACCCTAGTGCAACTAAATTGCATTTATAAGCTTTAATTTTCTCATCTGTAAAATGAAAATGACAATACCCATTTCACAAGACTAATGAGATACCAACTGAGATGAAGTATGTAAAATAGTCGACACATTTCCTAAAACATAATCATTGTTCAATAAGTATTAGTTCTATTTCTCCATTCATCTTTGAATAATTTGTACTTTAGAATTTGAAAACTATGATTTGTATGTATAGAAAAAAAGAGTAAGAAAACCCATCATTTTTATCTGTGAAATTTCTAAAAGAAAATGGCCTGCATTTGCTACACCCTTAATTGCTGAATGAATTTCCTAGTTCTTTCCCATATGGCATCACTAAACACTGTTCCTACTCTCACTAATCACCCACATTTTTAGTTTACTGGCTACAAATTTGGGGGGCTCAAACACAATTGAGGGGTGATGATAGATGGGTTACTGTGTGTGTGTGCATGTGTGTGTTTGTGAATCTGTATTTGTGTTTATATTCCTAGTCTTTCCAAAAGAAAGTTATTACAAGATTATTTATGAAAATGAACATCAAGGCATAATGTGTAAATTGGGAACTAAGTTTCATTCCAGTACAGTAAGGTGATTATAAGGCTTGGTTTCTTGGCACTCTTTTCCAATTTATATTTCATGAGACATAGCATGTGAATTATAAAGTATACTTTGTTCATATATGTTTATAAATTTCAGAGTTAAATAAAATAAAACAGACTTTTAAAATTATTAATTTTACAAACTCTTGTAGACTTTTGCTCCCCACTGAAGTATTATTAGCACTTCCTTGGAGCACAGTTTAGCAAATGTTGATTTGATGTGACACAAAGTTGTTAAAACAATGTCTCTAAAGTAATGGATGATATGTTAAAAGTTGTTACTGAAAAATGGAGCTATATAATCAAATTAGTCTAGAAAATTAAGAGTTAAATAATATTCTTTTACTGCAGGACTTAGAAATTTTAAAATTAAAAAATTATGTTATTAATATATCAATAATGGTAAAATTTCTAGGGGGATACTACCAATTGTAGCATAGACCTAAATAATTTGACTCTTGAATCCCTTTTCTGTAAGAATCCCTATTAACCTCTCATGGTATGCTAATATCATGGAAACACAGTTTTGGAAACTGTACCAGGCCAGGCCACCGTTTCTCAAAGTGTGGTTCCCAGACGAGCCGCATGAACACTATCTGGGAATTTCTCAAAAAGACACATTCTCGGGCTTCATCCAGATCCCCTGAATCAGAAACTCCGAGGGTAGGGCCTAACAACTGTGCTTTAACAAGCCCTCCAGGCGATTCTGACCAACATTACAGTTTGAGAACTCCTGTGTTTGTAAGATTGATGACAATAATCAGTACAAATATTTTGATTGGACTCAAAATTAGAAATCTCCTTTAAAAAATGGATAATGAAATGTCAAATGTGTTTATTAAATCACTGGATTCTTGAATTTAGAAGCAAATTTAATTGAGTTCTTTGCCTTCTTATCTTCAAGAAAGTTCATGTGTTACATTTTTGAAGAAATGACACAAAGTGTTATTGCAATTGTTCAATTATCCTGTGCTAAATAAATCTCAAGAGTAAAAATTAGAGAGAGAGAGCAGAGTTAGTAGCCCTTGGCTTATGAGTACAGTTCACTTATTTCTTTCATGTTGTCTAACTCTAATGTGAAAACTTACTTTCATACCACCTCCATCCTTTTGGTTTAATGTCTTTGCTTTTGTTTTTCCATGTAACATTTGATATTTTCTTTAGAAATGAAAGTAAGATATCATTGGACAGCTTCTAAATTATTTTGTAAAAAGTCCATTGCTTTTGTCAATTATTAGTACAAAATACATTAAAGTAGAAATGTTAATAATATGTGTGTATGTTTAAAAATATTTATCCTACACATCATTAATAGGCTTAATGTCATTATAGACTTAAATGATGTTTGTATATTGCATGGATTAGGCATTAGGTTTTTACAGTCAATTCTTTCTATATGGCTGGATGCTATGAAATTTCCTTTGCCCTGTATCTCATAATGGTCCCTGTTGATTGAGCTAATTATATACACATGGTTATACTGGAGTTTTGTGAACCTGGAGATATCTATGTTGGCTTAAATTTTCTACAAAGACAGTTTAAAACCCTTTATGCTTACCATGATTGTTTCCATAACCCTTAATTGAGGAAAGTAAGCCTTGAGGATTTTCAGATACCCTCCTATATTATGCTTCTGGCCAGAAAAATTCCATTAGAAATCATTTTTAAAAGAAGGTAACTTTTTAAAAATTCTATTTTTGAATGAGTCTTATTTTACTAATAAATGAAATACATCTATTTCTGTAAGTGTGTGTATAAATGGTCTTGCTTTATATTTTAATTTGAGGAATAAATATTTTACAAAAAAGAATAGACAAAATAAATTATATTGTCATAAGCAGTGAATAGCAAAAACAGTAATATTTCAATGCAAGGCTAATAACAACACTTAAATTACTAAATATTATGTATAGACAGCAATATTCTATTAATTTAATTACTTTAATTTCATTGAATACTCTTAAATAGTGGTAGATATGATTATGTGAATCTTAGTTTCTATTGTTCTCCATAACACATCAAGAATATCATCATGATGCTTGGGTTAAGTAATCAATGGTTAACAACATGAAATGTAATATGAAACATAGAATTTTGTATGTGATCTGCAATTTATTCTTTTCTCTACAGTTTTAGCTATTTTTGTATATTCTTTTCTGTGCATCAGTTGAAGAATAGTTCTGACAATATGATTACCCTGTTTTCTATTCAGTTCAGTGTTTTGAGGTTTTGAGAAAAAAGATGCCTGACAAACTTTGGAAACCTGAAATTGCTAAATTAAGTCCTAAAGGAGGGCAAACACACTCATCTGAAATCTAATTGTTTCAGGATAACTATGAGTTACTTAAGGGGAAAAGTAGTTTGATCAATGTAAGGAAAGTTAAGAGTTGTGTGGTTCAGAAAGTGTCAAAAATCAAACATGACTGGAGAATACTTAAGGGGTACTCGAGTGTCAAAATATATGCATGCTCATTTAAGAATAATCTCTTGTCACAAAAAATACCTTATGATTGATTCATACTTTTCTATTTACAATACCTGCAGACAGTTATAGAGCCTTTATTATTAGACACTACATTATATGCTTTCTTAATTAATCCTCTTAAGAAACTCATGAAGGAGAGAAGTATCTTTATCTTCATTTTACAGATGTGAAAACTGAGGCAAAAAGAGGTTAAGCTGCTTGCCCATGGCAGGGGGGCGGGGGGGAGCGGAGTCAGGGTTCAATTCCAGGCATTTCAGTTGCATTCTTATCTCTAACCTGTATTAACAAATGGTGGAATAATTGCTGAAGGTTTGAACATTAAGAAATTGGGACATTTTTTCTTATTAGAAGCCACACCAAACCAAATAAAAAACTCTAAGATTTTGGCAACCACTTGTTCCTAATAGGAGATAAAAAAGATCTGTTTCTATGTGGAGCTTTATATTCTGACTTATCTTTGGGTTCTTCTTAATCATTTAGAGTGTTTTAATGCAAGGAAGTTGAACTTTAAGAAATGATTTTATTTTTTTCAATATAGCTTCCAGCCTGTATAATCCAGCTTAAAATATACCTTTTCTTTTTAACACCTTCGAAATCTTCTTTTTATCTCGATAGCATCCTTAACACTCTCTTTGATGTTTACAATTAAGTTTTTTCTGTTTTCAAATAGACCAAGTGTCATTGTTTAATAAGGTTGTGATGTTTGATTGAAGAATTAGGTAGTGTTTCAATTTTTGTCTAATTGTACTTCTATACCTAAAGAGATATGAGAGAAAAATCTTGAAATAGCAGATATGTAGCTCTTCTTTAAATCTGGATTAACAGTGGTTGTCTTGAAAACTGGCTAAGTTAACAATATGAAAATGTAGTATGCAGCTGTAGTTAGTGAGTTTGCTTTCTTATGTGCATAATATGAGCTTGTAATGGAAGTAATGTCATATAGTATTTAACTCTGACATTTAGTGTTTGCCCTAGTAGATGGTCTTCCTTTTACTTAAGTGCCATTACTTTTATGTAGTCCATTTTCATTGCATTTAGTCCCATTTTAGTAATAATGCTTGCATGATTTACCAGGCAAATGCAATCTTTGCCCTGAAAGGCACAGTGCAAGAAAAAATGGAAGCTGTTAAGAGGCTGAATGGCAAAAAAGTATTATTGACCTATGCTGGCAGCCATGTGCTTCAATTATTTTCAAGAATCCATTTGTCAAATAAGTGAAGCGATGTGGGACGTCAAGTTCAAGCTGGGGTTAGTGCCTTTCTACATCTGATATGATGTATCTTCTGTAGCCATTTAATTGAATTACCCAATTTATTTTTCAAGCAACAATGCTCTACCAAGAGCCATGACATTAAACAATTAAATATGAGTTTAAAAGTCTGCATTTTCTGTAGTTCATCATTCCTGTGCAGCAGAAAGTGAGCCCAAGGGCCTGTGGATTTTGGATTCTGATATAGCAAAAGCTCAGCTTCTGAGGTAACATACTTTTTATCCCATGTGGAAAAATTTTCAAAATCACACTAATACATAATGCTTATTTCAGTAGAATAATGGGTAAACATTTAGAATATAACTAAGATCACTCCATAATTCCTTGAGCTATAACATACTATGTAGAACAGTGAACTAAGCTGTGATGGCTTACCTAATGCTCATTGAGTTTGATTAAGAATGCTTTTCTACTTGAGGTGGCTGCCTTTTGTGAATACAGAAACAAAATCCTAATGAATAATCAAATCTCCAAAAAATTGTGAAAGGAAAAATGTAGCTATGAGATACTTATGCTTTCAAATCATTGTAATAGTCTGGGCCATTTTTACTTACAAAGTTCTTGAAACTTTTAATGTGACCATAATTTCTCTATTTTGTTATGGAAGGGACAAGAAAGAGAGATTGGATGTTTAAAGCAGACATACTCTAACTTTAGTGAGGATAACTGTTGTGGAACCATTTTTAATTTTTATTTTTTACTGGGGAATTAATTCTACTCTAAGTTATATAAAAACTTTATTTTAGTTTGCTTTCTTTTGTTGCTAACATAAAGATATGCTTTTGATCTGAGGAGAATAATTACTGGAACATAGAGTACAGAAACAACTTATATTTTTTCAATTAACATTCAACAATTAAATTTTAATATGGTCAGGGAATTGTTCAGATCCTTTTGTATGGGGATACTGCACCTTTAATTATCTGCCCTCTGGTGCCAAGTCTTTTCTTTGAGTGTTTCCATAAAAGCTTATTGCAGCTAGTTATTGAGCAAATTAGTACTTGAGTTTTGGTGAAAAATGTCTTTATTAGTCCTAAAACTGGAGTCACTGTGCATTCCCAGAAGGCGTGATTTTGTTTGATGAATAAATCTAGTAATTATCCTGCTGTTAGGGCTGTACCACAAATGTCATAAGCAGATAAACAGAGGGAGTAAGCCTTCCGTAAATTCTCTAATTATCTATGTTGGACTACTTATCGCCTGCAGATGATTTATGAGCATATTGATATATCCTTAAGTATGTTCATTTGAGTTCACAGATGCAAATAATTAAGGCACTAGTCATTTACAAAAGAGGCTTCAGGTCAGGGTCATTTCATTATAAAACTTCAGCCTGGTTTATACTATAAAATGAGATATAGGTATAATCTACTTGAACAGGATATTTCCTAAAAGACATTTAATTTTCATTTCTTTTCTCCCTTTCTGTACATTTTATTAGTCTCACCTGCTATTTTATTTAAATCAGACTTTTCAACTTCCCCTGCCTCATCTATTTTTAATTCATTTAAGAAATACTAATTGCCCTATTTTAAAAATATATTTAAACTGATTGGGCAAAATGAGCACTAAGAAATACCAGAAATTCTTTAAAACATAAAAACTGATATTTTAAATTTCTAAAATTTGTTTATTTAATGGAGATGTTTTTACTTTTTTCTGATTTCACTATTTCACTTGACAAAGCTGATGACTTTCTTAAAGAGAAGACAATTTTCATAAGGAATGTTTCATTTTTATGCTTATTTTATAATAAAATAAGAAATCTAAGTGCATATATAAATACCTCCAAAATAACATTCTATTCCTTAATAAATAAAGCTAATACTGCAGTATGTAACAAAAAGAAGTTACTCTGAAACTTGGATGAGGACATTTAATAAAAGTAGTAACAGGTCTCAAACACATTCAATTTTAAACAGTTTACATGGTCTAAGATGAATGACCCTAAGATAATTATCTTGAAACTTTTTTGAGGTGTGGTTGGAAGAAAATATATGGGCTAAAGAATGGACATTGTGGTGAATTTTTTTAAACTGTTGTACAAAAGCAAAAAATAAATGAATAACTGAGCAGAAAAAAATTCTTAATTTGGTATTACCAGAAATCAAAGGACTATATAGAATTGAATTGCATGAATGTAATCATCTGTCCGATTATTTGATATGTAGAATAGAAAACCTGTTTCAGCCCAAAGCCTTATAAAGATGAAGTCAATTACATACTTCCAACGATATTATAAGGGATTATCTTCACTTTCAGGTCAATGTATTTCTCAAGGTCTGATAAAAATCAATTAATTGGAAATTTAGGTATCCATTTTAAAAGGAAAATAGGGTCATTCTAATAGGTCAAGCTCAGAGGAACTGGCTCAAATGCCTAGAATCAATCCAATCTACACAGACATCTTTATAAAATGGGTCTGCTTCCTGATATTGGATCTTGGTATTGGAGGCAAATTTGTAGCAGAAATTCTACCAGATGAAAACCAAGAAATTGAGTGCCAGTTGGACTGGCATTGAGTCAAATGCTGGAAGTGTTACTCTTCATTTGAGAGTGAATAGAAGCAATTAGAATTACCTTTATTTTATTTTGTTAGATTTTGGTAAAATGACACTTCTGCTCAATATATGGTTTTTTAGGAAAGTGCCAAAAATAAAGGTTCTTCTATTTGCCCTTCTTCCCCCCACCCTCAAATATATTCACAGAAATCTCCCCCAGCCTACTCCATCCCTTACACATTTTGTGTATAACAGAGATCACTTTTACATGTTGAGGATTCAGTGCCTACCATCTGATATTCTTTCTCTTCCACCATGGACTATTGGTTAAGTATTGTGAAGGCCATTTAAAAAGATCCAGTCAGCTTTTATTTCAACTTGTCAATAAAGATATCCTAAATGGCAACCCACTTCCAGAATTATCATAAATACAGAACTGCAGAAATGTATGTTATCACAGAAATTGTTTATCAGTTGTAAGTCACAAAAACTAAGTCTGAGTATTAGAGTTTGCAAAAATAATCACTTCTTATATTTGGGACTGTCGTATGCAAAAATCAACATCTCTATGTTTTATACTTTTGCATATTCCTTCCTGGAAAATTGTTTTTGCAGATTTTCCTGAAATGACTTGAATATGCCCTTGACAATAGTTTGATGTTATCAACAAAACTATATTTATCTACTCTATTTAGAATACAGATTTATGAATTAAATCTTAAAGGTTACTATTTTAACAAAAGCTTTCAGTTCAAAATATTATTTCAGCATAATCTTAGAAACAAATAAAATAATTCATACTTTCCAGGGAAGTTAAGTGACTTATCCAAGATCATGCAGCTAGAATAAAATTAGGATGTAGGGCTTCTGGCTCAAAGTCAATAATTTTGCATTATAACATTCTGTCTGACATACTCTCCTGCTACAGTTCTCAGGAAATATACTTTCTGCTCAACCTCATCATTCTCTGCATATTTAATAAATAATTTTAGAAATAGTATAAATATAAATTCTGTGGAATTTTTGTATTTATTGGTGCCAATGCACAAACCTAATATGAATAGACTTTCTCTCAATTATAGAAATATGATTTTATTCTATTTTGCATTTCAAAATATGACCATTAAGGCCATAAGAGGGGATCAATAAATATGCATTGAGCAAAGTTGTTGAGTGAATTAAATATAACCTCCTAAACCACCCATTCTACACACAAGCAGGATATTTAGGACATGACTGTTAGACTATGGCTGATACCTTCTAGTAAAAAAAGAAACAAAGCTAATATTAAAAACTAATATCTTCTGAGTAAAACTTTGTTATACATTTATATACTTATATGTGTGTAAATATTTGTACATGTGTACTTGTGTCTATATATCTTCATAGCAACTGCTTTCTCAGAAGTTTTACTTTCTCAGCAAGCATGTTTTATTTTTGAGAAGATGGGAAAACAAAATAAAATAAGTAACAACCAAACACAGTGTGCCTGAAATTGTGCTGAAACTGTGATACATTAGACAGTTGCAAAAGGCCCAGACATCCTGAATGAGTATAAATATATCATAAGAAACTTTTCTCCAAAGATCATCAATGAAGAATCATTGCAGGACAATGATTCTATCTAGCCACCAAACTGCTAGATAGCTGAGAGTCAGAGAAGAGTCCAGTGGTCAAGTCTGCCTTAGGCTATTCTCTTTAGTTTCCTGGGGTTGATTTTTTGACATTGTGGTCTGAATGTTTTCATCACTTGACAAATCTTGATAGAAATAATTTACTACTCACTCTTAGCTTAAGAAGTCCCCCCAAATTCCTGAAAAATTTAAATCTTTTTTTCCTATTGTGATAGTAAATGAAATAGAAAAAAAGGAAAAATATATAAGAAGTAATAAAATGTCATTGAAAGTGCTTACATTATTAAAGAAAATTGTAAAATATTATTTCATATTACACAAGCAAACAAATAAAATACTGGATACCCTTTCATTTCATGTTGGTGCCTGAAACTGGGAATGCATAAACAAGTGAACATCAGTCTTTGTATGTAGGCATTCAAACACTGTCAACAGTACATTTTCTTGAGTAGTATACTTACCTTTAAATTAGAAACAGCAAAGAAAAAGAATGACATGCTAGAATTTAAATAGTAATATATAATATATCACCTGACTACCAGTCATGCAAAAAATGGAATCAGGAGATCCTATTGGACCTATGATAGAGCTATTAACTGACCCACAAGGGTAAGAGCACAAAAGTAAATGTCTAATTCTCTTGTTCCCTGCGCAAGTAAACATTTTTCAAAAGAGCTAACTAGTCAGAACCATTGATTTTCCTTTTTGCAATTCTGTGATTCTTGCCAAGATTTGAGTTTATTCCTATTTAAGTGACTCCATTAGTTCTCACAATTTATCACAGAGAAAACATACTTGGTAAGGAAATGAATTAAAATTCAAGAATACCACAAACTATGGCAGTATTTATGAGAACTTGGTTGTTATGCCTGGCAAAAATTGCCGTAGAACTTCGGTATCAGATAAAAAAAATGTTCTCTGACCCTATTTTGCCTATTGCCCCAGGACTACAGACTTTCCTTTCCTTTTTCTTTTCAGAAAGAAGGTTACACAAACTAGTTAAAGAGGTATGTGTGTGTCTGTGTGTGCATGTCGATGCTTTATTTGTTTTAAAATTGCTGCCTTTGAATAATCTAAGAAAAAAATCAAAAGTGAAACCTTAATACAGCTCATCATCACACCGGGAATTGTTATTCTTGTTTACACCTTCTCTGTGGTTGCAATGTTTCAATTTTCTACTACCTTATTGATTAAAAACCTACATAGTTTGATCATTTTATATATGAAAGGAATTTTTTGATTGGTTTAAAAAGTTCAATCTTGTAACTATTTTTGCAAGTTCTTCACATTTATTCCGGGTTTTCTGTTTGTTTCTTTGTCTGTTTGCTGTGCTTTTTTGTTTGTATTCACCTCTTCCTTGAGAAATGTCAAGCTTGAGAGGTGTCAAAATTCAGATGAGAATGAAAACTGAAATAAAATACCAGTAATTTTCATTCTTTTTAGTGATTATTATTTGCTGAACTATGAGGAAACCATAGGTATTTTTAAAAGTTTGCAAGAATTTAAAATCTTGAGATTTACTCTCAAAAGTAGTAATTTAACATCAGCGTAAAAGTCATCAAAAGCAGAATATGAATTGGTCAGTAGATAGGATGTGGTTTGGATTTTGTCATGATTTGAATCATTTCAGCTCCACTGCTTTGGATTCTGGGTGTCTAGCACAGCCTCACCTCAGTATGTAGTGCTTTCTGCTTATCTGTTCATCCAGAACCCCATCTCCACAGCTCTCTCAGTGACCTCAAATGAGCAAGGAAGAAATTTTTATCCACCAAAAACTAGAGCTAAAGGATATTAAGGATGTGTTGTATAACTAATGAATTCAGTGGAAAAACTGTGAGAAATATATGCATTTCTTATGAGATTCTCTGGAAAATTGTGCAAATGGTAAGAAAAAAGAAGTATAAGATTTTAGGAAAAAGGATAAATAATTAAGTCATTAAAGATTTATCTTTCACCCTACACCTTTATCAAAATTATTCTCATTCTGTGGCCCATAGCCACCAATTTTCAACTTTTGTTTAAGGAAGATTGCTGGACAGGGTATAATACCTTTCCATTTAAAGTGATTCAGCATGAAATATTTTGGTTAAGTGTACCATGGAAGATTATGCATTAAATTCCAGCTAAAAGAGAGTAAAGAATTTTGACCAGCATACATAATAGCTATATACATATGTGTGAAAACTTGTTAGTGGTGCTTTCTAGTATCTTTTTTTTCTTTTTTCTTCCTTTTTTCCCCAGAGATCTATACATAGAGGGTCAAAGAGTTCTGGAACTGAGCAGGCTTAACTGTTGATATTCAGTCCTTTGAAGATGTTGCAAAAAAGACAAGAGAATGAATTAATATAAAGTTGAATAGAAAAAGGAATAACATTTAATATTTAACATAGACTTGTATGTATTACCTGAAAAAGATATTTCCTTTGTATCTTACTGCTTCGTCCCCACCTTATACTGTATTCCTAAATGTTACATAACTTTTAAATTCATTTCTTTTGATCACAAAAACAATATGTACTCATTTTAGAAAATATAGAAGAATTTAAAGAAGAAAATAAAAGTCACCCTAACCTACAACATAGAAATAAGTAGTCAAAATAATAGTGTATTTCTTTCCCTTTTCTGTTCCTTTTTAAAACTATATCTCACTCAATATTACAGTTCATACAGTGGCAGACATGTGGCAACAACTAAATAGCTTGACATCCTGATAGAATTATATTATTCATTAAACAAAAGTAATTTTTAACCTCCCACTGATAGCCAGCCATTTGAGTTGTTTTCAGAATTGTGCTATTACAAATGTATTGCACACATTGCATTGTTGTACATATATTCCCAATTTTTAAGATTTTATTTTTGTTTATATCTTTTTTTACATAAAGACATTATAAAAATATTTATTTATCAATACTAAGTATCCTAATATAATATTACATGATTTAAATTTAAATATAACTGCATTCAGGGCCAACTCTCTGTATAAATAGATTTGAAACTTCTCTGTGAGTTTTTTGAGGAATGCAGGAACTGCTCATATGCCAATTCCATTATCCCATACTGCCTGGAACTCTATCACTAAAGAATCACCTTCTAGGCTAAAGCACTTCTCCCTGAGGGTATCTCATTAAATTATTACTAGTCAGTAATACATTAGTAAAAGTTAATTTATTCTGTTTTTTTCTTCTTGACAACAAATAGAAACTAGAATATTAAAGAAATGTGAGTTAGATCAAGGAAGAGAAAATGGAAATTTCAATCTTAAGGTATGGACATAAAGGTTATTCTACTCTTTTTGAGCTTTGGTTGGACAGGGAATAGCATGAAAAATCTATGTTCTTAGCAAAAAGGGAACACTCTGACATGAAATGAGTCCAGGTACAAGATAATGTGTGATATTTAAAACAAACAAATGAATGCCAACAATAAAGTCTTTACCAATTCCTATCTTGAGAAGTGTTGCTTCTACTTGCCTGAGAGAAATATTTAAGGAGATGAAAAGGATGAGTTGTCTGCTTTTGTGACACTCATTATCTAATGTAAGACAAGAAAACCAAATATAAATACCACAAAATGCCACAGTTGTATACAGGAATATAAACCAATGCATATGTTTAATAGGTAATTAAATGTTAGTGCATGGTGGAAATTTCCTAACAGAGGTACCTTTCTTCCCTTCATTCCCAAAGAAAGTGCTCTCCACTGGAATCCCATCTTCTACTGCCTCCAGAAATGTTTTTCATTATTTAACCTCTTCTGTGTCTTCAGGGCCTCTTCTCCTTCTCCAAAAAATTCCTCAAAAACAAACAAGAAAAAACCTTACAAACCATAATTTCCTGGCCCTACTATCCTATCAAAAGACTACAATTCAAAGTCACCCTTAACCTTCAACAAAATTTGACTGAAAAAGGTGTGCATGTGATCTGAATTTCCTTTTCCATCTCTCAAGAATATATAAACATTCTATTATCAGGCTGCTATTCCTGTCAAAATACTCACTATCATATATCTCCTAAAAGTGATTGTTTTTAGGCTTTATCGCCCTTACTTCTCAGCAGCTTTTTCTACTCTCCCATGAGTTCTTGGAATTATCATTTTCCTTGGCTTCTGTTCATCATTGTCTCTTGTTTTTCTTTCTATTCTCCTTGCTTCTCTTTTTCAGACTTTTCTGGCTTCTTCTTTTCCATCTGCTGTTTAAATATAGATAATTTCTAGAATTTTACCAGTGCTTCTTTTCTGCAGGATCTGCAGGGTCTCATCTACCTGCATTGTGTCAATTACCATGCATTTCTTAATGATATAGATTCTGTTTTTCTTTAATCTACGTCTCTTCTGAACTCTGTATTTCCACCAGGACAGACACATACCTTACCTTTGAAAAACAATAGTAATGTCCCCTAATCAAATTTAATTCTTGTCCTGCATTCTATTTCTCCAAACTAGAAATTTGGCTTAGCTAATCCTTGGCCATTTTTTCTTCTTCATTCCCTACATTCAGCCAGTTGCCAAATTCTATTGCTCCAATGCCAGAAATGTTCCTCTTATCTGATTCGTCTTATTCTTCATTGCTAAAGGACACATCTAATTTTAAAATTTCATATAGATAATCTGCTAATTGACTGGAGGAGCTTGAATTTTAATTGAGGAGACATACATCATAACTAGTAAAGTGTGCCAAGATGAACACAAGATACTTTAGAAGGATAGATGAAAAAATGTGCCCAGTTTGCTTAAACCTATTATCCCTAATCTGGTCCATTGCAGTAGCCCCTCCTCACTTCTTTCCCTGTCAACTTCTCCTTTCATTCATCTTCCATCCTTTTTCATATTGCAGCCAGAGAAGTGTTCTTAAGAAAAAAATGTAATAATTTACTCCACGGATTAAAAATCTCTTTGGGTTCCTATTAACTAAGTGGGAACTCAAATTCTGGGACACTGAATGGATTTTGTGTGCCTATGAAACCCCATGAAAATGAATTACAAATTGTGAATGTATTTATGTACAAAAAAGAGGGTTCCAGATTATGAAAGCTATTCCTGACCCACAAAATGTAAGTACTACTAATCAACAATATAAAACACAAGTTCTGTACAGCCTGTGGTATACTGAGTTGTGTACTACAGTTTGGACATGTTCTTGTTTTTGGTCCACCTTCTAGTGGGTGTGGACTCATTGTACATAGGATCTCTGGAAGAAGTTACTTCAGGTCAGGTGTGGCCTAACCGTATCAGTTTGATCTTTACTTGGAATTACTGGAGTGTCCTTTACAAACAAACTGAAATTAAGACATAGAATGAGAAAGTCACAGGAAAAAGTAGAAGTCAGTGGAACCAAGAGGGGAAAGGAGAGGACATTACCATGTGTATCGCCATGTGACAGAAAGCCAAGAAACAAGGATGGTCTTCAGCCAACCCCAGAATGCCAGAGGCTTTGAGAGAAATAATTGCCTTGCAGACACCTCAGTTTTGGATTTCTTCTAGCCTCTAAACCATGAACCAATACATTTCTACTGTTTAAGCCAACCTATGGTATATCTGTTTTAGCAGCTGGGAAACTAATACCTGGCCTTAAATGATTATAAATCGGCCATGTTTTACTTCTCCTCTAGTTCCTCCTACTCCTTCTCCCCATTAAACACATGCTGTCTTCAGACATAGTAAACTTGTTACCACTTCCAAGGGCTCTCCAATTTTAAAAGCTGTTTTGCCTTTGTAGAAGTGGTTATATGGACTGGGATGGCATTCCTCATCTCTGTGACATGATTCTATGCATCCTTAAGACTAATCAGACCATTCCTATAGGAAGGCCCCAGCAGTGTTATTCATTAGATCCTTCCTGTTTTATTGTACTTTTTATCTAGTTTTGAAAGCTGAAATTTTCTAAGTCTAAGTAGAATAGTTCTCACCAGCCACTTTATAGGTGAAGTACTAGCACAACTTACTTAAAAAAAAAAAAAAAATTCTTAGTGGCTTGTAGTGTATTGCCTGACACATAAAATTCACTCAATATAAGCTAGTAAAGTTGAATGATTTAATGAAAGCCAAAGAAATGTTAAGTCTGTTTCTTATCAAAAAGCACATTTCTGGCATTAATTACAGCAGGAGGGAGGGAAAATAAAGCATGGTAAACATTAGTAGGAAATGATATATTTTGGATAAAGAGGTAAGATCTTGAGTTTACAAATATAAGTCCAAATGGATTCAAGAGTATCTTAGGAGCTTCAGAGGAAAAGAGTCCAGGTTGGATTCTGTGTTTTTGCTTTTTCTTATCTTTCATTCCATAAAAATGCTTTAATAAAGGCAATGTAGTAAGTGATAAAGAAAAGAATCTTTGAAATCTTAATCATAAGTGGCCTGTAAGCCTATAAAGAAGCTACTATAATGGTGTAAGAGTAAGGAAGTAAAAGCCTGGGAGTAACGTCATGGAAATAGGAGTGCTAGGGAAATCACAGACCCTGTTCAGCGGCCATCACCCAGACCCCACTCCTTCTCAGGGAAAGTCACACACACACAAAGCATCCATTCTCCAATCTTTCATCTACCACCCGCTCCTTTTATATTGTGTACCATTTCACAAACTGGGGGAGATATTAAACCTAATCTGGCCAGACTGTAAACCAAGAAACAGGGAATAAGCAACCCCAGATGCTTATCAAAACAGGAATTCTCAGTGGGAGGATCCCCTCCCGCTGATGTGGATTAAACAACACTCAAAGAGTCTAAGATTTGACTCTTCTATGCGAAATGTGTGGGGAGCTGCCATCTATCGACCCTGACTCAGAAAGGTTTTGGTCAACCTAGGAGACTGT
Source organism: Dasypus novemcinctus (assembly GCF_030445035.2). Classification (NCBI taxonomy): domain Eukaryota; kingdom Metazoa; phylum Chordata; class Mammalia; order Cingulata; family Dasypodidae; genus Dasypus; species Dasypus novemcinctus. Next base: position 94,670,621 of record NC_080674.1, read on the forward strand.
GATGGGACTTGTTTCCCTACTCTTTTGGACTCTGTTCTGTGTAAGAGACAACAAGATTATTTGTCCTTCTTGAACCCTTTGTACTGTGCAACTAATAATGGGATCACTTGCTGAAAGTTTCTGTTGTGCCCAGAAACTGTGTTCCCATGACGTACCACTGTAGCAACTTGCTCCAGAATGAGGACAGCACGGTATATAGACACTACCAGGCAAGAATCAATGGGACACAGTGGTGGTTGACTGGGAGAGCTGATAAAGAGAGGAACTAAAGATAATATGAAGGCAAGACAATATGGAAGTCAGACATGCTGTCCATGGTATGTTGTATAGAGAGTGAAGTCAAAAGTGTTCTTGTGTGATGAGGAGAGGTAGGGACCAGCACAATGAAATCTTCATGGACCCTGTGAAAACTGCAATGTAAAATATTGCATAACCTAGGCAGTACATTTAGAACAATAATTTTGTTTAAAAATTGATAGATCTATACTCTAAAGTTCAGATGCATGCAACACAGCAACAAAAAATCCATATATATGAATAAATTCAGAAGTAAATAATTAAAAGAATAATGTGGTGGTCTTCACGCATGTATCATTTATTGAGCTTTTATTTAAGGGCCAGGCATGGTACTAAGTGTCATCTCCTTTACTTTCATAACCACTCTATGAGATAGCTACAGTTACTATCCGATATTACAAGTAAGGAATCTGAGGCTTAGTGAGGTTAAGCAACTTGCCAAAAACCACATAGCTAGAAAGGGGTAGAGATTTGGACATGGGTTCCTTTATTTCTACCCCTCATGTTTTCAGTTATTACGTTTACATGCTTCCTTCTTAAGCTATTAGACCTATCCATATTTACATTTACGATATAAAAGTTTATTTTAAGAATGCATTTTATGTTGATTTACATCTTGATATTTTATTAAAGATTGACACTTCAAAAATATAATATAGAAAAGGGGCTGCATTCTACATTTTTCAGAGTTTCTCACTAATTTACACTTCCATTTGAATTGTTTTCTCTTGTAATTACAATTTAAGTATAAAGACGCCAGTCCGGGCTGCACGTGGGCCGGGCGGGGTCTGCGAGCTCGCCGCCCAAGCTCTGGGCTCCGGGCGTCCCGGCCGCCCGCGGGCAGCCGAGGCCCCGGGGCGGGCGGGCTGCCTTCCCCCGCTGGGCTCCCGGCGCTGGGCGAGCCCTCTCGTCGCGCTCACCCCGCGGATTCGGAGCCTCCTCGGGCCTAGCGGCTGCGGCCTTACCTGGAGGGTGGCCCTGCCGTGCCGGGGCTCGCGGGTCAGGGCAGCGGGGCCGGTGCTGAGGAGCGCTGACCCTCTAGGCCTGCGCAGAGCCCTCGCACGTCCCCGCCGCCCTGGGAGCCGAGCCCCCGCCGCCCTGGGAGCCGAGCCCCCGCCGCCCTGGGAGCCGAGCCCGCCGAGCAGCGTGGACGAGCGCAGCGGCCCGCCTGGCACTGTCGCCCAGAACCGACTCGAGGGTGCACGCAGGTAACTGGCCTGGTCAGTCATCAGCCCCTCCTTGTCAAGGACCCTGCTCCACGCTGGGGTCCTGAGAGGAGGGAACAGGCCCAGCCCTGGGGCCACAGAACTTGGCACTCTAAGGCAAAGCCAAAAACAGACAAGGCAGGTGCTTAATGGAGGTAGGAGTTTCCATTCGCTTGACTGTAAGAGTGTGGAAATGGGTAGAGTCGATGGTAATACATTATAGTGAGTATAATACACAGCTGGTTTATAAATGAGATTGTGGCTGAAAGGGGTAGTCTAGAGATGTAAATGTCAATTGAAAGAAAAAGAAGGCTAGGGATAGACTGAACACAGTGAACCTGAAGGTGGATGAAGATTGTGGTTAATAGTACAAAATATAAAAATATTCTTCCATGAACTAGAACAAATGTATGTCACTATTACAAAGTAGTAAGAATATGGAGATGCATGGGGAAAATACAATTAATGTATTTTATGGATTATAGTGAACAGGAATATTGTAACCTGGCCATCAGTGTCAAAAGAAGATACTATATCAATGCTAAGGGTCAATAATAGGGGTATGGGATTTCTTCTTTTGGACTAAGGAAAATGCTTCAAAATTTACAGAAGCAATGACTGATGAAAGTGGGAGCCTACCCTTGGGATAGCATGTGCAAGGCATGGGAATGTATAACACTGAACCATGTGGTAGAAGATGGACTGTGGTTAACAGCACAAATATGAATGTTCTCTCACAAGCTATAGCAAATGTGCAATACATAATGTTAATAATAGGAGGTGTATGGGAAAAACATACCATGTGTATGCTAAGGACCATGGTTACTGGTAATAGTCTGATGATGTTTTTTTTTCAGAAGCTTTAACAACTGTTCCACAACAATGTAAGGTATTGGTGGTGGGGTGAGGTATGGGAATTCTGAAAATTATACATGACTGTTTTGTAAGTTCACAACTTCTCTATTAAAATATACATTTAAAAATCAGGGAAAAAAAAGGTGCATGTTCTATCTTAACTGATATTTTAGCTTCCTTTTAAAGCCACTTTAATTGTTATCCACCTCAATTCTCCATTTCTTTCTCTCTCAATGTAATTTTATCTAATTTTTTTGTGGTATGACATTTTGACATAGAATATCTAACCTTTTAAAATCACATTTTGAAAACTGCAATCAATCTGTATATTTGAGTTTATTCTCATTTCAGAGTTTCTTTAGGACTAATTATGTTTTGTGTGCATGTGTGTATATGAGTGTGTATGTGTGTGTGTTTTGAGTTAATAAGCTTAGATACTAGGGGGGAAAGAGTGGAAAGATTACACCACAGATAATTAATAAAAATCAATTAGTTTGTTAATGAGTACTCTGTCAGTACCCAAGGTGGCAGAAACCAGCTGGGGAAAGGAAATCAAGATCCCTGAATAGGACATTTAGAATGCCTGAGTCCTGCTGAGAATTTAAGAGGAAATAACTATAAGAAGCACTACTTGGGTTAAAACTGGCTAAATTTCCTCTTGAGATTGCAATTCCTCTGGCTAATAAATCTAGTAAAAAAGTGATTCACCTTTAGTATATGCCATAAAGCATTTTCTGAGGCCTTAAGTACATTGCTCGCTGCCCTGTATTAAAAACAAACCCATAGTTGTAAATGTCAATGACTAAGAATATTAGAGCCCTTGCATCTTTCTTATGTTAGCAGAAAAGCTGGAAGCACCCATTACCTTTTCTGTGACTTTTTACATCGTATTTATATAAATGGCAAAAGTCAAACATGAGCTGACAGGGAAATACAAAATCTGTCTTCTAATGGTCCTTGGATGAAAAAGTAGAAAATTCTAGTGATAGCAATTGACCTTCATAGAATGTTTTTCAGAACAACTCATACCCATTCTCCCCATTGTTAATTATCTTTACGTTAAAATTATTCCTTCTCTACCATATGTAATTATGGATCATTTATAGGAGTACAGCAAAAGACAGAATTTGCAGAGAGACATATTAAGTAATCTTAGTTTATCATAGGGTGACCACTTAAAAATATATTTATTTCCATTTCATATCCCTTCTCTAAGGATTGTGGAAGAAAAAATAAACGTATTTCAGCAGAATTATGGTTTCATTTGAATTTGTGTATAGTTTTATTGTAAATAGCTTTTTCAAGTCTCTAGGAATTGTCCTCTACAAGACTCTTTTGGATAAAGTATAACATCTCAGGGATGCTTTGGACACTGATTATTCTTTATAACAAAGTGTTCCAAAGTCTATTAGGTGGATTATAGTATCGAATAAGATACATGAAATTTCCATTGAAAATTTTTACCTAATAACTCCCCTTGAATATGTGTTAGAGTCCTAGGGGTAAAAAGATCATTGATTCGACTTATCCTACTAGTTAGCTTTCATAGATAACAAGTTCACCTAATTACGTGCAAAGTTTCTGGGTAGTGTAATGAAGAGAGACAACTCACATGTTGGTAGAACAAAAACCAGACAAAATACAGGCAGAGAAACAACTCTTTAAGTCACTTTAGACTATTTTTAGTAAACTATATAAGTTAATGTGCGTTCTTCCTCACATATGTGTTGTTAAACTTCCCTTTCAAAACATGCAGCGCTATGTACTTAAAAACTGTGTTTTACAATGAGAAAAACTGATATCTACACTCATTTAAGTAAATCAGATTATGGTCTCCTATGTATTATTCTCTTAATATGAAGATATTTCTTCTTTATCCTCTAGGACATTTTTAATTTCCTAGGAAGAAACAGTAATAGTCTCAATTCCATGACCCTGCATGACTTTTAATTCATGAGATTTTTTGAATATTTTGGCTTCTGGGTACATATAATATACAAGTACTTTTTCTTTCAAACTATGTTGAGAAATGAAGAAAGCATATTCATTTTAGTTATATAGAGATATTTATACACACAAATGAAGGATGCATCTGTGAGTAGGGGAAGTTTTAGAACACAGTTCTTATTAGATTTATCATTTTCCATTTTATCTTTATTATTCCATCTAGAATTTGAATCATGCTCTTCAAACTCGTTAACTAGTTGTGCCTTTTCATCAAGCAAAAGAAGGAATTTTGGTATTTCTTATTTCTTTGAAGTCATGTGAACCCACAACAAAAACTGATTGACCCGTCGATGACAAGATTCACTGTCCAGCCTCATTAAGAGATTGCAAGACCCCATAAGATAAGACAGAGCTACCTCAAATTAATTATTACATGATCAAAGTTTAATACAGAAAATTAAAACTTTTAGCTTTGTGATGCACTTTGTTTTTGGTCTTTGGATTTTATAGGCTTTTATGTATGTAATATCTGATTATGCAACTTCGCTTTAAAGATGAGAAAATTGAGCCTAAATTACTTATTTAGATTGGTAAGCTTGTTACTGAACCAGTACCTTTATGAGAATTTATAATAATGTAGTATTTGTAGTACATAGGATCTGATCTTAGAATTTTGAGGATTAAGTGCCAGCTCTACCTCTAACTTAGACTTACCATTTAACCTCAATGTGTCTTGGATAATTCATCTAAAGAAAGAGTAATACTTGTATCCACCTCAGAGAGTTGTTGATTAAGACAAGATAATGTTTTAAAACACTTTAAAAGTGTCTAGCATATATTACGTGTTATAAAAATGTTTCCAAAATAAATTGTTTAATCAAGTTAATGGACACACAACATATGAGACTTTCCTTTGAAAGACTGCCAACTGGTAGAGTTGCTAGAGGGAAGCATCTACTCATTCATTCGGTATTAAATATTGCATTATTAATTCAACAAATTGCACAGTCTTTAGCATTTGCCAGGATTAGTGTTAGGCCCAGGAGACTGAAAAAAAAAAATGACAGTCTGTTGAAGATGCAGAGACTGACATGTAAATAAATAATTAAAATACTATGAGATAGTGCCATGAAATAATGGTGGAGAAACTGTAAAATTTTGACTTGAAGGAAGTCTCACAAAGGAGGTTTCAGTAAATTAAAGAATTAATAGAAATATTTCTTGTGAAGAAAGAAGAAACTATAACTTCATTTTTGCAAACAGCATATTGAAAACATAGAAGGAACTGATGATTCCTCAACTCTGCTTTTCATGTTCTTTTATTCACTGGCCATTGTTGGCAGAGCAGCCCCAAAGTACAACATTCTTGTGCTTATGTCAAAAAGGAAAAGCAAGAGACTAGTCCAAATCCCATAATCAGATTTATAGCTTCTCTTCATATGTGTGTCTCATCTCCCACATTCTGTTGGATAAGGGAAATTCAATGGGGTAGACATCTATATACTACATTCCTCTCTCAAGAATCACTAGAATTCATATGTCAATAGGTACATATTAAAATCCTTTTATGGGGAAGGAAGGGAGAAATACCTGAACTATAGTATGTACTATTACAAGCATTTCGGTAGTTGTGGGGAGTTTGGTGTGGTTAAAATACAGATTATAGACTATAGTGAACAGAAAGAGATGCTGCTAGACTGTGAAATGCCTCATGTGTCTTGCTAAAATCATTTGTCTTTACCCGTGATCATAAGTCTATTTGTAGAAATAGGAGTCTGGTTGAAGAGTGGAGAAAGGCCTGATAGATGAGAGAATGGAGGTATAGGGGTTAATAAAGGGTTGAAGGATAATGATTGTGGGAAAGGACTTAAAACATATATATACTTATGATGCTTTCAATAAATGGTTGAATTGACAGAATCATATCAGCTGTGAAAGGTGAAGAGTAAGGATTAGTAAAGAAAAAAGTAAAATTTTGAAGGTTCTAGTTGGGCTGGTTATATTAGTGGGATTGACTAAGACAGAAAATACGGGGAAGACCAATCATTTTCAGTACAGATGGGGAGTGGAATAATTCCATCAAGGCTGGCATGTTTTGAAGATCAGGAGACCTCCAAGCCAATTTCATGAAATTTGTAAGTGACTAGAGTGAAAGGCATTTTTGGCAAAGGGACTGTGTATGGACATGTTTAATGGCCTGGAAAAGCATGCAATGCTCAGAAATTTTAAGATAGTTATTGCCAAAATATTGTACTTAGAATCAAACAAAAAAATAATGAGTTTGAACTTTGGGGTTCTAGTAAATGTCCATGGTCTTTCTCAATTTTCCATTTCAGAGTATAAGCTTATGTGCAGAATGAGAATGACATATATGCAATAAAAAGAACAACAATGTATAGAGAGTCTTTACTAATTGGTTAAACTCAGTATAGTTAAAGGCCAAATGGAAATCAAGTTATATTTTTGAATATAAATCTTTGGATATTGACATTACTTCTGCTTTTGGAAAAATGCTCATTGTATTTATTTCAATAATGTAGAAATAGTCAACAAAGAAATTAAAATCAATAATTAGTGTTGGGTTTCTGAATTATGCTAGCTTCAAAGATTTCGTGGATCATTGCATGCTTGCTTTGGTTGATATAACAGAGTCAATATTAATACTGTAAATATCACATGGTATTCTCATCTCATGATAACATAAGGAACAGAATAAAATTTCATAAAGGAAAATATTGTTATAATAGATTTTAAGAGAAAGGCCAGCTGGCTTGTTTGGACTGAAATGAGCAGGTCAGCAAGGTCCTAATGGATTTACCATAATCTGGAGTCAGATCCTCTGCTTAACATTTTTAGAAATTCAATTTGAAATGATATCCAGTTTCTTGAGAGCTGATTTGAGTTTAGTTATGAGCAACTAAATTCACAAAATATTAACTTTTAAGCCCTGGAGTTCATTTATTCATTCACAAAATACTGATGATTTGTATCAACAATGCACAGGAGAAAATTTTCATGGGGAACACTGTTTGTTAAATATGAAATTAAAATAAATACATTGAGATTTTTAAATGTAACTCTTGAAATTGATATTAAACTAGGTAAGCTAGACAAGCTATCCTTCTCCAGTCTAAAGATAATTTTATTTATATACTCAATATGATCAAATTCTTGTGGCCCATTCCAGATATACTGAACCAGAATTTCCAGGAATGGTACTAAAAATTGTGCATGATTCTTAACATGAGACAAGATTTGAAAACATTTCCATGGTGAAAACAATTCCTTAATTCTCCGTTTCAAATATGTTTCGTGCAGATTCCCGATTCTGGAATCATGTTGTTTAGGCTAAAGTTTACTTTATTATTATTTCAATCAGAACACTCTAGCTCCCATGATTAATCTGAGAAATAAGTATAACTATTCATTTTTAGAAAATCAGGAAGCACTGTGCTTTCTGTAGTACCACATAAAAACACACCATCAGCTGAGGGTAGTTATTTTGCAGACAATTCATCTCATTTATTTTGGGTGGATACAAATACTTTTATTTCAGAGGTAAATTTTCTCTGACGTGCTTCAGTACAGGCTAAATGTCAGTATTATTTGAAATTAGTCAACTGCACATGCACAATTTCTTATCCAAACTCTTGACACTGGATGTATATCAAAATTCAGAACCATTCAGCTTTTTAAAGAGATATGGAACATGTGTTATATATGGCACAACACTCCCAGTGTCATTAGAACTGTGCTATGTAAAAAGTGGGGAAAATCATATGTATGTCTGTATATGTAGATGTGTGTGTGTAGATGTGGATGAGTATTGTTGCTTCAGGTCAAGTTTATTGTTGGTTTACATCAGGTTTTCACCCAAAGAAGTCTGCATCAAATTTGGGGTGGTAGGAGAAAATTCCAGTGTTCATTTCTTTTATTTTGCAGTAACAGCTGAGGGATTGTAAATTTATGCGTTAGCAATGAGACAGACAAGAAAAGTAAATGTGGGTCTTTAAGTTTTAAAAGTTTCATTCATTCATTCATTCTTTGTCAGGTATTATGATTCCATATGATAATATATTTTTCTTTTAATATTCTTTTAATATTGGCATAATCTGAATTTTTTTTTTGGAAGAAAGTTTCTCTTAGTATTTGGAAAAATACAGCTATGTCACCTAGAAGTGTGTCTTTATGGTATGTCTTTCCAATTTTGTTTAGGATTAATGAGCTGAGACTTTCCTTGGGGAATTTTACTTTTGTGTTGAAGTGACAGGGAAGCCCAAGGGCCCTATCTCCTGTACCAATAGCAAAATCAGCCGCAGGTTTTGCTGAAATAGATTATGAATGTTTTCAACTACTGGCAAAGCTGAAGCCTGGCCATATCCATGTGAGGGTAGAGTAGGAATTAAAATGAAAACAGGAAATGGCAAAGGTAAAGTGAAAGATTTTGCTATTAGCCTAGTGCTTTGATCTTAAAGATTCAAACATATCTATTACCCTACATCTGTGAGAGTGTATTAAAAGGTTATTGAAGTTTTGTATATTTTTGGACTTACAACTAAGTTATCAAGTCAGCAAGTATGAAAAATTTTTGTACTGCAGAATAACCTAGGAAATTCTTTGGGGGAAAAATGAGATGCTTTTACAATTTATTTCAGAACATCCAGTATCTTAAAAACTGTTCTACACAATATTGAGGCTGTTTCAAAGGAGCTATGTAGAGCTAATCCTGTTTAAAAGGAAATTGGGAAGGCTCAAGAAAATCCTTTCTGTAAAAAATCAAGACAATAATGTACTATGATTTATATATAATTTATAGACCTTTGAATCAAATACTCACCATGTTAATAATTTCAGGGAGACAACTGCTTCACATCAGTCTGAGGCATACAGCTCACATCATAAGACCTTGCATATAATAGTGAAACTGCCATGGGTTAAATGAGCATAGCTTGAAGTATTTTTTTTAAATTGAAAGGTTGTGGCAGTAATAAAAAGGTTGGATGGTAATGCCTCTAATTGAACAGTAAGGCCTCTTTCCTATTAAGTCACTCTTTCATCTGTCTTTTTAATTATTTCATTATCATTTTGTACTGCAGTTCACAATGAAATGACCATTTGTGTTTAAGTGAAAGCTAATTATTAGGACTGAATTATTGTGCAGTTTATTGATCCCTATGGTGGATTAAGGGCTTTAAGTTCGTCTAGACAGAATAGTTAGCAAAATGACAAAAGGAAACATATAAGGCCCTTGGGAAGAATCCCTACGCTCCATAAGCAATTAATGCCTGCCAGGTAATGGAATTTAAGTTTATACTAAATCCAGCAGAGCTTTGACATTTCAACTGCCTTATAAACACATTAGTCTAATGAATTAAGACTTATGAATTGTGTTTAGACACAAGTAGAAAGAGTAGTAAGTCCAGGATATTTTTAGACATTCATTGATTGAATGAAAAATAGATAATTTTCTCTCTGAAATTGATGAAAAATGAAATGTGTTCTTCTTCATGTTTATCTTTGTTCATTCTGCTCTCTTTTGATGGATGTGTATTAACAATTTCCATTTACCAAAGAACACAGGTCTCCCTTATGGATGTGAAAAGTATGCAGCGATAACCCAAGAAAGGAAAAATATAGAGTACTGATTAGTAAGACGCCAAACAAACCATTCATCTCAATCCAGGGCTGTGCACATTTAAAAGCAATCTGTCATTACTGTGATGAGCACTTCCAGCCTGAGCTTGGGCTGTAACCCACTGCTGTTATTTATAAGAGCATGGCTTTCAGTAGACTTCCAAGAGATCTAACTCAATCTTCCAGTTATGTGACTGTTTTACCTAATGAGCTCTGTGTTCAAAGCTTTATTAACAACCTGGCAAAATAAGGGTTTTGAAGATAGTTGCAGAAGCTCTTTTTGGTATGAATAAAGATTTGGCAATAGCACTAGAAAACAACTACAAATCATTTAAGACCAAGGTGGTGTTAGTATCAAATTTCACATATTTTTCTTTCCCATCTTTGTTTTCAAGTTTCCCACAAAAATCTTGTTTAGTGGACCAACCATGATTATTTACAGATCAAATAAGATGCAGATATTTAAATTACATGCAATAAAAATCAAGTACATTTTACCTGTCTAAATCTCTAATTTTCACTTTGAATATCTTAGAGAATATTTTGGAAACAACAGTCAATGTTTCTTAAAATATATGTTGTATCAAGTTCTGTTCAATGTGTAGGTGCCCATAGTGGACTATCAGAAACATACTTTAAATATTAAAGTGTATTTGTACAAAATATATTTAAGTGCTCATTGCATAAGTTGGAATTAAATTGAAGGTATTTGTATGCACAGGATATAATCTATTTAACAAATTGCAAAAATATTTGCTTCCATTATATTTATGCACAGTTATATTGTTTGCATTTGACAGTGGCAAAGTAGCTAGTTTAATAAGGAAATGTACGTTTTTATAGCAATGGTTATGGACTTTTATGGTATTTAAACTAGATTAATCAGTGAAGCATGATAAAGTTGAAGGATTAAACAGACTGTGTGCACTTAAATATAAAATACCAATAGGGAAATCTTGCACGAGGCAATATTTGTTATTATGCAAATATAATAAAAGGATAATTGGTGGGGTCCTCCTTCTAGGAAAAAGACGGGTTCACTCAGCTTAAGAAGTCAAATTAATGCCTAGGGAAATAGGGCACCCTTATTATATGTAGACATAGTACCAAATACGTGATAGTTGTTACATTTTTTAAAATCTGAAATAAAATTTGTGTCTTACATTATGCCACTATATGGCTCAAATCAATGTCTGATCCTAGAGAAAGGCATTTTGATCATTTCCCCTAATTTTATATTTTAAAAACTGCATAAATGCCTCTGGATGTGCTTATTCAAATGTTGATTTATAATAAATTTGCATGATTGGAAAACTTTTTTTGTTTTGAAGGGAATATTTCCAGTAATGAACAAATTTGTAAATTATTTTTTAGAATGCCTGAAGTTAGTGAATGCCTCAAATATTTTAATAATGGTTAGAAGCAATAGTTCAAGAGCATAGTATTCATTCTTTTAACAAATAATTTTAAAGAGCCTTATTGATAGTAGGTAATGTGTGATTCAAAGTCTAATAAGTTGTGTTCTCCAGACTCCAGAAGTTTTTTAGTTATCTATTTCTCCAAAACAAATTACCTCAGAATTTAGCAGTCTAAAATAACAAACATTTATTATTTCATTTTTCTGTAGGTCAAGAGTCTGACCACAGCAGAACCGGATAGCTGTAGCTCAAGAATCTAATGAGGTTACAGTCACGGTGTCAGCCATGTCTGTGGACTCATCTTGACTGGGAGAGGATCCATTTCCAATGTCATTAATGTGGTTGTTGCAAGGATTCAGTTCCCTGATTGTTGTTTGTCAAAAACTCAGTTCCTTGCCATGTCGACCTCTCTATAAGGTAGTTCATTACCTGCAGCTTGTTTCCTTCAGAGCAAGAGTCATCAATTACTCAAAATGGAAGTCACAGTCCTCTTACTACCTAATATCATAAGCTCATCACTTCAGCTGCATTTATTTGTTAGAAGCATGTCAGTAAGTTCAGTCCACACTCAGTGAAGGGGACTCACAAAGTCCAGGAAGCAGGAATCATTGTAATTACTTTAGTGGCATAATTACCACAAACTTTATGGCCTGAAAATGGAGGGAAAGAGTCAACTATTATGGTAGAATATGTGATATCACAAGAATGATGTGCATATGTTCTGCTCAAAGGAAAGATATCACTTGATCAAAAGACATGATCAAAAAAAGTTTAGAAGGACCTGTAGCCTGTGGTGGATATGGGGGTAGCAGAAAAGAGCATTTCTGCTAGAGAAGGTATATAAAAAAATTTTGAAGTAAAGCTCAGGTTGACTGCTATAACTAAAAGAAAGTATATAATATGAGAAAGGGCAGGGATTAAGGCTTATATAGATAGGTAGCAATCAAGAATCTTAAGTGTTAAACTTTGGGATTTGAACTTTATCCTTACAATTTGGGAAATCACTGAGAATTATAGCAGTCTAATAGCATGGCCAGCTTTATATTTCAAAAGACTGCTCTGTTAACAGTGTGGGGACTAGATTTGAGATAGAGAATGGTTTGGAAGCACTTGCAGTTACAGAGATGAATACATGAACTAAGGCAGTAATGTGAAAACAGAAAGAACGATGAAACACAGAAAGGAAAATAAAAACTACAGTACTAATTGGACATAAAGCAGTAAAAGAGGACCATTAAAACCTACTTGTAATGAGCCATAATAAGTCAAACAATATGATTGGAGAAAAAATTTGAGTTTTGGAGCAGGAAGCAAAATTGATCTTGATATGGTGGTTAGTGTTGTTACCATGACTTAAGACTTGCACATCCAAGCGGAGGAGGCTGAGTGTTACAAAAAGTGTTCATAGGACACTGGTATAAAAAACAGTTTCTAGTATACAAGCCTCTATTTAAGTGTTAAGTATAAGATATTGGACACTGGGTATGATGTACTCTCATATTCGGAAAAATTGTTAAGCAGCAGATGCATTTTATGTTCTTTACACATTTTCATTTTCATCCCTTTGTTCTTAGAGGAAATATAGTAAATTTTAACCTCCCTCATGAAATGGAAATTTAAATATAAAAGAAGCAGGCAGGATTCCAGAGACTTTAACCTTAGATGAACTTTTAGGTCCCCAATAGTGACGATTCTGAGTAGAAGGTTCAAGCATACATGAAGAATCCTTAGAGACAGAGAAATGAAAACTTACCCAAATCTTAATCTAGGTTCTCCAAATCCAGATAATGAACTCTAATATAAATTCTCATACAATTATTAGCTTATTGTTAATTTGTTATTCAGTATGTCTTGACATCCATTGGTGCCTGATAGTCAAAGCACAATGTTGCTATGTTTTCAAGTAAAGCTAAAAATAACATCAACCTGAATCTTTAGTTTCCTTATGAGAACACAGATTGTATACATTGCTTTCAATGTATTGCAGAATATTTTATAGCACTTTACTGATATGCTCTGTGATCAAAATTGATATATGTAAACTTCACAGAAGGATGTACTATTTTCCTACAGAAAAATATTTTAAATTATGAACCTATCTTTCCAGAACTTTTAATTCTTTGGTTTTAAGGCTTTAAAGTTCTTATATCATTGAATCAGCTTTTTAACATAATCATAGTATATAAAAGATATACTAATAGGCTCAATTGAACAATGAACTTATCTGGGGATCTCCATTGAATTCACAAAAGGTCTTTAATCATAATATAGATTAAGAAATTTTTTAAAAAATCACAAATATATTAGTAGTCAAACATTGAAATTTTTATGTATTAATATCTTCTTAAGGAAAAACTATGAAATTTTCTAAAATTATAATCAAATGAGAAGCATCTGTTTAGATGTTTTTCAATCCTGCCTAAGTAAATTAAACAAACAAAAAGTATACTATAAATAAATATAATAATGTTCTTTTATAAAGTGTTAAGAATAAGTGATACATAGGAAAATTACAACTAATATAATTTATGGACAATAGTTAACAGTAATATATTTTTGCAGCACTGGCAAAGAAGATAATACACCAATTCTAAGGGTCAACAGTAGGGGATATAAGGTATATGGGGGGCGGTGGACTTGGCCCAGTGGTTAGGGCATCCGTCTACCAATGGGAGGTCGGCGGTTCAAACCCCGGGCCTCCTTGACCCGTGTGGAGCTGGCCCATGCGCAGTGCTGATGCGTGCAAGGAGTGCCCTGCCATGCAGGGGTGTGCCCCGCGTAGGGGAGCCCCACGCGCAAGGAGTGCGCCCTGTAAGGAGAGCCACCCAGCGCGAAAGAAAGTGCAGCCTGCCCAGGAATGGACTGCATACACGGAGAGCTGACACAACAAGATGATGCAACAAAAAGAAACACAGATGCCTGTGCAGCTGACAACAGAAGCATACAAAGAAGATGCAGCAAATAGATAACAGAGAACAGACAACCGGGATTGGGGGGGGGGGGGGGGGGTTAGGGAAGGGGAGAGAAATAAATAGATAAATAAATCTTTCAAAAAAAATAAGGTGTATGGGATTTTTCCTTTTGAATTAATGAAACCATTCTAAAATTGACTAAGGTGATGATGGCACAACTCTGTGATGAAAATGAGAGCCAGTGAGTGTACACTTTGAATTGTACAAGGCATGGAGCTGTATAACACAGTGAATCCTGTGGTAGAAGACTATGGTTATCAGAACAGATAAGAGAACATTCTCTCATGAACTGTAACAAGCATATAATACTAATAAATGGTGTTAATAATAAGGTGGTTTTGGGGGAAAATATACCAAATGTAAAATATGGACTATAGTTAGTAGTAATTTTTTGACAATGCTCTTTCATAATTTTTTACAAATATTTCACAACAAAGGTGTTGGTGGGATGATGTATGAGAGCCCTGTATGATGTAATGCATGTTTATTTTATAAGTTCACAACTTTTACTGTATATGTATTGTTTATATATTTTCATGTATGAATAATATACTTCAATACAAATGTTTAAATGAAAAAAAGTACATTATAGTGGTTAATACATGCTCTGATTTAGACCCCATGAGTTTGATTCCTGGTTTCATAGCTTAGTAACTATGAGATTCTTGGAGAGCAATGCCTTCTCTAAGACTCAGTGTACAAATTTTAATAATGGAAAACAACAATATTTCATAAGGAGGTTGTGAGAATTAAATTTGAAAAAAGGCATGGAAACACTTAACAGAATGCCTAGATCCTAGAAGGCAGTCAATAATTTTAAGCATTCTAATATTACCACATTTCCTTTCCAAAAACATATTCTTAATTTGGTTTTTATTTTCTATTGTATTAGTGTTTTCATAAATTAATTGAGTAACCAAGAACTTAGGATAATAACTTTTTAAGGAACATACACATGATAAACTATAATGTATTTTGATAAGGTTTTGATTCTAAGAGAATACTATTACTATTCATATTATTCATTCATTGATTTATTAATTTATTAATCAATATTTATTGGATGGCCTACTATTTGCTAATCACTAGGCAAGGCACTGAAGGTACAAGGTTGAGCAAAACCAGATATGGCTTTTACAATATAGAATTTAGTCTGTCATAAGATATTGATGCTAATCAAATAGTTATACAAAAATAAAACTGAAATGGTGATATAACTGCTACAGAATGTATTTAGGTTAAGAATAAGTTACCATATTATAGGAGTATTGAGTGTTTATTTCTCTACAGTTTTACAGTTTTATTAATAATATTAGTGAACTTTGTAAATATGCATCATTTTTTGAATATATGGTGAAATAAAATAATGCATACCACATCTATCAGAGAGCCTGGCAAATAATCAAGATTTAATAAATCTTGGGTCTGTCTTTCTCTCTCCTATCTTTCATCTATCTATTATTATGTGTTTACTTATAGGTATTACTTATAAGGGATTCTCATTTGGGGCCATGTTCAGTATTTATCACAAAATTCTACTCAATAAACTTCTCAGTAAACTTTTTGCTACCATTATGATGAATAGATACATATTCTGTCACAATAACATTCTTTAAGGAGTCAGACATAAAGGAATTGGGATTAATTTTAATAAAAATATCAAAGTGACATTTGATAATTTATTTCAGTCTTAAAATTGACTTACTCTAAATTTTCATTCAGTTCTAGAATTCTATTTCACATTTGGTAAATAATTTAGTTGCTCTTTAAAACTCTTCTGATGCCATTATCATATTATTAATATTTTAAAATTCATTCAATCCAACTTTCATTGAACACCTGTCTTGTTCATGAAATAGCTTTGAAAGTTTTTGTAATGGCTTGAAGCTATATGGGCCCCCAAAAGATATGTCTTAAAGTTAATCCATTCCTGTGGGAGTGGACCCATTGCAAGTAGGCTCTTTCGGTGATCTTAAGATGTGTTCCACTTCATTCAGGGTAGGTCTTAATTCTCTTACTGGAGTCCTTTATAAGAAAATGAAATTCAGATGAAGAGAGAGAAAGTCATGGAAGCAAGAAGCTAAAAGCAACAAAACTTGTAAGAGAAAGGAGAAACCAGCAGATGCCATCATGTGCCTTGCCACATTACCTGGGAGTCCATAATTGCTGGCAGCCAGTCTTTGGGAAGAAAGCATAACCTTGATGATGTCTTGATCTGGACATTTTTCTCAGCCTCAAAACTGTAAGCTTGTAAGTTAATAAACTCTCATCCCTAAAAGCCAAGCCATTTTACGGTATCTTCTTTAGCAGCACAGCACACTAGAAAAGTTTTCAAGCTTTATAATATACTGTTTAAAAACTTGCTGAATTAAAAAAATAACCAAATACATATATAACATAAATATGGGAGTGTCTGGATGATTGAAACCATAGGTACCCATATCAATAAAGACAATAGGGTAATAATTAAATAGCCAAGGCACTAGGATAGCAAAATGTAAATTGGAATTCCTGTCTGTTAGCTTCTAGGTCTTTCTTTCATACCTTTCACTACATAAGGATTGTGGGATGGTTCCTTCAAGATTATCCAAAGGCTAGTAACTTGTTATTTTTGTTATTTTATTAGCTGTCACACCTCTATTTCTATAAACACACTTATAGCTATATTTCTCAAATATTAAAAATCATTAAGTAGAGTTCAATACAAATACGAAAACAAACTCATTTCCAAATTGGATGGTAGAACAAAACCCAAAGAGAAGCCAAATAAAGCTTCAAAGAGACTCAAATTAAAGGAATGGGCAAAAACGTACCAGGAAAATAAAACCAAAAATGAAACGAGTATATTAGTCAGCCAAAGGTGTGCTGATGCAAAATACCAGAAATTGGTTGTTTTTAATAAAAGGTATTTATTTGGGGTAGAAGCTTGAAGTTACCGGGCCATAAAGTGTGAGTTACCTTCCTCACCAAAGTCTTTTGCCATCTGTTTGAGCAAGATGGCTGTTGACATCTGCCAGGGGTCAGGCTTCCTGAGTTCCTCTCTTCCTGTGGTTCATTTCTCTCCCAGTTCAGCTCTTCTGGTTTCTCCACAAGGTCACCTGTAGACTATGAGGCTCTCTAGGCTTTGCATCTCTCCACAAGACTAGCAATAGACTATTAGGTGAATGGCTTGTTTCTTTTCCTGGGGCCTTCTCTTTCCTCACAATTAAGCTTCTCTGTGTGCTTACTTCCCAGGGCTCCAACTCAAGACCCTAACATCAAAACTCCAACTAGCCCTCTGGTCTGCCAACAGGAGCAGGGACTCAATGTCCTACTGACATGACCCAATCAAAGTCCTAATCATAATTTAATCATGCCCAGAGGAAAAGACCAGTTTATAAACATAATCCAATGTTTCTTTTTGGAATTCATCAATAATATCAAACTACTACACAGGAGAGAAGAACTTGTAATATTGCTATGTGACAATGTTTAATTCAGACAAAAATAAAATAGTTTCGAATAAAACAAAGACAAATATATAATGGTAAAGTTCACAATTAAAATAAAGTAAATAAAATAAAGTAATAAAGTAAGTAAATAAAGTAAGTAAAATAAAGTAAATAAAAAATAAAAAAAATAAAATAAATATGGGCATCTAGGCACCAAAAATCATAATTTAGATACATAATTTAGAAACAACAGAAAATACAAAAAATAAATAGACATAAGCACAATAAAAATTGGACCATGATACAATTTTAAGCTCTTGAAAGGTCAAGCAGTCAAAATAAAGTAAGGGTATAGAAAACCTAAACAAAATTAATAAAGATTTTTTAAATATGCATTGAATTTGTACCACCAATAGTAAACAAAGACATAAATTTTAATGACCAAATATTAGTTCACAAAGGGAAACCTCAATAAGTTCAATAAAGAAAAAATAATACCAACAGTATTATCTAAACACTATAAAATACTAAAGCTACAAACAAATAATAACATTAAAACCCTCATAATTGCTTCTACTTATTAAAAAACTATTGTACCAAAAATGTCAGTATTTTTAAAAGAATAATTATAATACATGACATCAGAATCTAAGAAATACAATTAAAATGGTATCTAGAACATTATGCATAACTGTCTAAATGAATTTTTAAAAAGAATGAATAAATTCACAAAATAATGAATAGTACCTACTCTGAGCAAAGAAGGAATGAACTAATAAAGATCCAGGCAGAAAATAATTAGGAAAATAAAAGAAACAGAAATAATAAATGAATCAAATGATGGTTCCTTGAAAAGAATGAACAAAATAGTACTATGACTAACTAATTTAATCAAGGAAGTTTAAAGGGAAAAATTACAAATACACAATCAGAAATGACGAAGAAATATTTTAAAACTTAGATGAATTAGAAAACTTCCCAGGAAAATACAATACACCAATATTAACTCAAGTTAGAAACAGGAAATTAAACTAGCCTAACTTAAATTAAAAAAATAGAGAGCTATCAAAGAGCTCTAGACCACATCCCATCCTGTCTCACATTCTCAAAGAGCAGCAGGACAAAATGATATAAAATCTTATAAAATTAGCAAATCAGATAATCCAATACTATTAAACTGTTTCAGAGCTTGAGGAAAAAAGTATAAAATATTTTGATGGAAAGAAATGTTGGTGCCAATTTTATGAAAAAGCAAACAACTGATTGATGACAAAATCCTCAATAAAATATGAGCAAAGTATTCTAACACATTAAATCATGATCAGGTTTATTGCAGAAATGTAAAAAAAAGATGAATATTAGGAAAGCAATTAATATGATTCACAAATCAATTCAGAGAAGATTTCCTATTACCTCCATCAATGCTTAAAAGGCATCCAACAAAATTCATTACTTATTCCTGAAAGAAATAGTTAACCTAAGAGAAATCATATGGATATTTCCCTAACATGGTTAAATATATATACCTCATTCTGAAAGTCATAATCTTTTTTTTTTCCTAATGAGAAAACAGGCATTTTCCCTTTAGAACAAAGAACAAGGAATGTAGGTATATTATCACCACTATGATTTTATTGGAGGTATTGTAAGTGTTAATAAATGTAGTCAAGCAAGAGATGTTAAGAGAGGCATAAGCAATGGAAAAGGAGATGTAAAACTATTTTTATGGGCAGCATATGATATGATAGTTGATAGGGTACTTGGGAAAACCAAGAGACTCAATGACAATAAAAGTATTTGGTGAGGAAACAAATTTTATATTTATTAATATATTTATAGTATAAAATTTTATATTTATTAATATAAATTAATATAAAATCAATAGCCTTCTTATAACAAACAATAATCTATTAGAAGACATATGGAAGAGAATTTCAAAGGGGATGGGGTGAGGAGATAAAATATCTGGCATACAAATAACAAGTGCAAAATTTTGGAAAAAGGTAAATATGTCTGAATGTCACAATATTAGAATTGAGGGAAATAACATTCATATTCTTGCATATGAAAACTCAACATCACAGAGATTTCAATTCTCCCCAAGTTAAAAAATAAATTAAATGGAATTCCTGTAAAAATTCCCATGGAAAATCAAGCAATCAAGAATAGATAAGAAATCTCTGAAAAAGTGGGAAAATAGTTAAGGGATAGCTCTGCCAGAAATTACAACATAATATAAAGTCTCTATTAAAACAGTGTTAATTAAAATAGTAGTATTTACCATATAAGTGGGCATGGAATAGAAAGGGAAGTCCAGAAAAAGACCTGAATATATAAAATAAATGTAGCATATGATTAAACAGGCTTCTAAAATCAGAGAAAAGAGGGACTTTAAAAAATCATGAGATAAAAGGATAGTCATTTGGGAAAATATAAATGGGTCAAAAATCCATGTGTAAAATAAATGAAACCATAAATTTATTAGGAAAAAACATGGATAGGGCCCTTCGTAATCCTGGGACATGAAGAATCTCTGTAACATGAGTCAAAATCCAGAAGCAGTAACAGAAAATGTTGAATTTTTTTTTTAAAGCTTCTGGGGGTGGGGGAACTTCAAGAACAAAGTCAAATGATGAATTGGGAGGAAGCATTTGCAACATATTTTCATAAATAAGACTTATCTCCTGGTAAATAAAGAGCTCTTGAAAATTAAGAAGAGGTGTTGGAGATTTGGACCCGAAGGGTATTGGGAATGAAAGAAAGAGAAAAGGGAGAAGGAAACAAGGAGAAAGAACGAGAGAGCTGGGATCAGGGGGTCTGCGAGTAATAACTCCTCAGACAACTTTATTGTTTACAAGGGGGTCTTATATACCCCAGCATACGTGCCTATACACACAAACACTAGCCTCTGTGACATTAAGCATAAACATTAGTATTAACATAGCGAACAAAAGTGACATTACGGAGCAACACGTATTAACTATCAGCATTACCTATAGTCTAAGGAAATTTAGAAAAAAATCTTATCACAAGGTACAAAGTCTAAGTGTTCTATACATTACAAAAGTTATGAGCTCATCTTTTCTTTCAGCCTTTAACAGCTTCAGCCCATTTGCCGGGAACTCCCAATCACTGCATCCCTTAGGTTGCAAGTGTAGTCATGGAGACAGCACTAGCATGGAGACAGCACGTCTCTTCTTGAGAGGCCACTGTGCCTCAGTTTCCAACAAAGAGGACCAAAAATTTAGAGATAAAAAGGCAATAAATATGAGAGTCATGCAAAGAAAAGAAAGGCAAATACCCTTCAAAATATAAACACGTGTTCAACCTCATATACAGTAAGAAAATTGCAAATCAATATTACATTGAAATATCACTTCTTGCTAGCTGATTGGCAAAAATCCAAAAATTTTAACACGTTTAGAAAAAAATTGGAGAACAGACACTCTCATGTATGAAAAACTGAACAAATCTGCTGGAGGGTTAGTGGGCATCATCAAGAAAAATAACGTATTTGTTTTCTATTTGACCCAGGAATTCCTCTTGTAGTTCTACTACTAGGGATTCCAATTCTAGGGAAAAAAGTAAACATATCTGGATATCACAATATTAGATTTGAAATAGAAAGACATCCATACTCTTGGATATGATAACTCAGTATCATAAAGATGTCAACCCCAAGTATATGATAAACTTCCTAAATATGAAGCCACATATGCACAGGGTTTTACACTGTAATTTATTCATCAGTGCAAAAGGTTGAAAACCAACAAAATGTCCTACAGGAGGGGGCTATTATTTAGACTACCCAGCTCTTCAACTTTATGAGCCAACTTATGTAGATTCAGGATTTTTTTAAATCAAGAAATAATTCTGACTACATATCCCTGAAATTTTGTTTATTCCTCTGGAAAACTAAAAATTCTTAATTCTTAGCTTGAATTGCTATTTTCTCTTTTTATGTGCTAGCTTACTTTATTTTCAATAGTGTTTTTCTTTACATGCTAGGTAATTGTTTATCCTCCATACCTGTGACTTGGTTTTCCTTACTCTACTTTGATTGGTATTTCGTCCAGTGTGGATTTTTACTATGCCACCTTTCTCCTGCCGGCCCCTTTCCATTTTAATTCAGCCAGTTTTCTTCTTAAGGCTCTTTGCGTCTGTTTTAAAAACTCATTTTTTCCTGACTTATTTAGTAGCTTGTTGGTTTTTTCCTAAGTACATTTTTTGTGAAGGCTATTTAAAAAACGTCTTGCAATATTTGTCATAAATTCCCTCTTCTTTAAGCAGTAATAATTTATACATGTATTTTTATTTGTCTTGTGTGGGCAAAAGTGCCTGCAGGATGGATGCCCTGCCTCACAGTTCTGGTTACTATTTACTGGTTGGTAGTATGTCCTCTTATACCTCAGCCAGAAGCACTATCCCTAAATTTGATTTGTAATGGTTAGAGTAGAATACTAAATTTCTCGAGTTCTCAGGTTCTGATAGTCACCTTCTGCTGGAACTCTTCTTTGAACATTAAATGATATGTTCTTTCTAATTCTTTTCCTATCCTATCATCGTTAGAAACACACTGGCACAAAAAGGGTGATTACATCATCACCTGAGATGATCTGGAATGTAGGGTCTATTTAAAGTTAGTCTTCATCTGAGTTTGTGCTACAGACCTCTGAGAGGGGTCCAAATATTCAAAGAAGCACATTGCAGGCTGCATCCTTTTTTGGAAGGTCAGAAATACAGAATGAATTTAGAATTAGCTAGGAAAAAAGTAAAGAATGGGCATTTCATATGATATATGGCTTCTAAACTGTAAAGGAAAACATTTAGAAATTTGGAAAATAGCATCAATCAAGTAAAATGCAGGAAAGGGAAAAAACTATTAAAAACTATTATAAAGAAAAACATAAAATGAGACAATGTAAATAGGTTCAGCGATAGCAATAATCACAAAAACACAAATATCAAATTAACAAAATAAAATAAATTATTAAATTATATATATTAAATCCAAAATTATAGATGCCAAAAGCAAAATGACGCAGAAAGGTTAAAAAATACATCATTGGAAAAGGCAAATACTAAATACAAAAATGTGAACTAACAAAGTAAATATCAGACAAAATAGACTTTAAGGTTTAAAGATTCAAAAATAAGAAAAATTTTTATGTGCTAACAACTAGGATCAAATCTATCAAAAATACTAACAGGATTAAAATAACAAAATAATAATAGCAACAATAACATTTATCTATCAGAATTGATAGTTCAAACAAAAGTCAGAAAGACTAAAGAATATTTGAGCAACACCATTAATGAGAGGGATCAACAGAAAGAAAAGGGAAATCTTTCACCAAACAGAGGCTATATACTCTTTTCAAGTCACCATATAATATTTAAAAAATTAACTTACATGCTACATCACAAAAGAAGTATTAAAATTAAAGAAAAATGACAACCCACACGATCAATCTTCTTGGAGCCCAGTGAAATTAAATTAGAACTTAATAACAAAAATAAAAATATGAACTTGTTATAATAATGAAAAATATAGTATCAAGGACTTATGGTCAGTAATAGCAATAATATTTGCCTTGTGTACTTATAACAAGCCTAAGAAGCAGATCTTTTTAATACCATTTTATGGATAAAAATCTGGGCATGAAATAGCTTGAATAACTTGCCCAAAGTCACAAAATTAGTAAAAATGGCAAGAGGCAGAAATTAAACCTGTTAGACTCCCAAATCTTTGCACCAAAGAAGTAAAAATAAGCAGCTATATATTACTAGATGAACGTTTTAAAAAATGTTTTCAGTGAAACAAATATAAATGAATGAATTAATAAAAGACTTCATTGATACATGAATAATTGATCCTCAAAATTTCAATTCTTGTTAAGTGAATTTGATAAAGAAATATATATTCTAAATTGTTTCTCTCCAAATATCTACTCCAGGTGTATTTTCTTGACTGAGTTGTGATTGATTACATCCTCTCCTTGCACAAAGGTTTTAGATTAGCCATTCCAATTGTGATCCACGAGGACACCAAGACTCTTGACCAAAGTTCCTAGAGTATCTTCAACCACTTAATTATGTACAATGCAAAGCTTCTCATCTTGATCTTCATTGGTTTTGCCCAAATGAGTCTTACATATTTAAAAGTATGTGACATAGACTTTCAAACTGTCCTATTACGTATACTGACATGTTGATCAACCCAATTTAAACACACTGATCAAAAAGAGAATGCCAGAGTTGAAGTAAATGAGATTTGTTCATGATTGGAAGCAGTCAATATTCATCTCATTACTTTTCACTCAGGCAAATTATTTTGGATCACTGTTTTCTACACTGATTGATGAATATTGGATCACTTGTCAGAATAACCTCAGAACAAATGAAGGGAAATTTTAATCTCCATTATTTGCAATAAGTTGCAATTGCTAATATTGCCAGTCGACTATCCTAAACTCTTGTTGGTGAAGTTTTTTGACTCCCTCATTTCTATCCAAACTCTCAGATACATTTGTTTATATAAGAATACTGTCTTTGGGCCAGAAAGTAATAATAACATCTGGTTTTACCTTATTTTGATTGTTTTCCTCTGTGTTCTTTTTTATTTTGATGTTTCATCTTGCTTCTCTGAAAAAGATACTTTTCCACTATCATTACAATTTTGTACATTAATTTCCAGGTCAACATACATTTCCCATACCCAGTGATATATTTTCAAGAAATTCCCAGTGATTCTAACTTGTATCTGAGACAATCAAATTAATAAATTTGAATAAAGAAGTCAAGGTTACTGAGCTGTTTTTTCCTTTTCTCAACTGTGACTGAAGGTTTCTAAAGAGATAAAAATCCATACTTTCAAATCCTGTGAACTTGCATTCTGATATGCAGTGAAATTCACTTGTCTTCATTTTGCAATGTCTCACCACTTAAGCTTGATTCTTTCCATTAGTAATAAAATATGCTTAAGAAAACTAACTAGTGTTCATTTGTGAGAAATAAGGAAAGCTAGAATTTATGGATTATTAGGATGTAAGATTATCTTCCCCTTGTCTTCAAACAGGTTTCAACTCTAATAATTACAGCAAATTAGGGGACAAAATCTTTAGTCTTAACTTTATAAACTTTACTTATATTCACTACACATGATAGGAAAGCACAATTAAGCATGTAATTCTGAAAGTTAAAAATATTTTGTAAAATTTGGGTTTATGTTATTAGTTTTATGTGTGATAGTTTGAGACTGTATGTACCCCAGAAAATCATGTTTTTGGACTTGGTCCATTCCTGTGGATGTGAACCTATGATAGGTGGGACCACTTGATCAGATTATTTCAGTAGGGCATGGCCCATGGTGGACTCCTCTTACTGGAGTCCTTTATAAACAGATGACTTTAGAGGGAGGGGGCTGCAGAGACAGAGAGGAAACCCCAGAAGCTGAGTACCCCAGAAGCCAGAAGCTGAAATCAACAGAACACAAAAGCAGAGACAAAGCCATGAAGCAGGAAACTGTCCAAAGAAGTCCAGAGAGAAAACCATGAAACGGGAAGCTGAGGCGATGAAGCCCAGAGAGAAAGTCACAAAGTAGGAAGTTATGGCAATGAAGCCCCAGCACATGCTTCCATGTCCCTTGCCATGTGAGAGAGGATCCTAGGATTGCCAACAGCTGATCTTTTAGAAGGAAAAGTATCACCTGATGAAGATTGGACTTGGACATTTTTCTCAGCATTGAAACTGTAAGTTATTGAGCTAATAAATTACCATTGTAAAAGTCAAACCATTTCTGGTATTTTGACTTGACAGCCTCTAGCAAACTAAAAAAAATGTGAAAATTATTTAATTTTTGTTTCCTTTCTTATCACAATTGTATTTTTTAAAGTGCCTCTGTTGATAAATACTCCCAACCACATTTGCTCTTAAATTACAAATGAATGCCTAGCCCCAATCAAGATGGTGTAGTGAATTGGTTGATGGCTCTGTGCCCCCCACCCCCCCAGTAGAAACTGTGAACAACAACTAGCAGAAACATCTTTCTATAAGCTCCAGGAAACAGTTAAAGGACTGTAGTAACAGGGTAAGTGTTGAATCAAGAAAAAGTTCATTTAAAAGTGTTAAGCTACCATCCACTTGCCCCATGCGATCTAAGCTCCCTCTCAATTAGAAGCAGAGTGGGCATCACCACACCAAAATACTCAAGACCTCGGAATGAACAGTGGACTAAAGTAAAGTAATTATTATTCTACTATAGACTTACTATTCTTGGAATGGAAGAACTCTTATCATTGATATAAAGGCAATTGCCACCAGAGGTTTGGAGGGATGGGAGAGGCAAGAATAGGTATTAAATGGGGGCATTTTCAGGACACTGGATTTTTTCTGCATGGCATTGTAGTAATGGATATAGGCCATTGTATATTTTGTCATAACCTACAAAATTGTGCAGGACAGAGTGCAAGCTATAATGTAAACTGTGATCCATAGTTAGTAGCAATGCTTCAATATGTGTTTGTCAATTGTAACAAATGTACCACACGTGGAGGGATGTTGTTGATGTGGGGAAGTGTGGGAGGGAGAGGGAGTGGGACATATGGGAATTCCTTAACATTTTTGTAATCTAAACTTCTTTTAAAATAAAAAAAAACGTCTAAAATAGTTTTTAAAAATGTTAAACTTTCTTGATGCCCTGGCTGGCCCCTCTTCTAGCCCGTCATGAACTCAGTATGGAACTGGCCTTACTCCCAGTGTGGAGTATCAGAAGGAGCAGAGTAACCCTTGAACACACACTGGGACCAAATATATTTGGCCCCAATCTATTTGGTGGTAGTCTAAAGGACTCACAATCCAAAACTTTCCCTGCATGTTGAAGGTGACTCTTTGACCTCTCTTGCAGAATGTTAATGTAAAGCAGCCATGTTATGTTGCATGAAGCAAGGGATTGTTGGCTGTACAACAGACAGAGCAGATCTTAGAACTGTAAGGAAACTGTTTCCTAGGGAAGAGGGGACATCCCAAATTCTGTACCCAGGGGAATACCTCAGGTCAAATGTGCATGCACAAAACAAGAGGCATATGCCAAAAAGACCAGGAAGACTGCTCTTATGCTTTTCTGGAGCTGTTTTCCAAATTCATTGTATGGATAAGCCATGAAGGAAAGCATCAGCAGAGGTGTTTTCCTGGCATTCAAGAAAGCTACTGTCATAAAACTACTTGGATACAAGCTTATGAAACAGATGTCTCAGACTTTAAATTCCAGCAATACTGCAAGAAAATATGCTTTTCAAGAAAATTTACAAATAATATCAATAAACAGGAAGTGAGAGCATAGGCAAAGGAGGAGAGTTAAGCATTAAAAACCATTAATGTGGAGGATCAACATAGAATATTTTATACAAAGCCTTAAAAAAAATGCCCTATATATTATCAAAGAACTAAAGAAAAACATGGGGAAAAGATGAAAGGAAATCAAGAAAATGTTAGATGAACACAAGGGGAATATCAATAGCAAGACAGAAATTATGAAAAGAAACCAAACATAGCTGAAGACCACAGAAATTAAAAATTCCCTACAGGGGTTCAACAATGGATTGGAATTGGAAGAAGAAAGAATTAGTGAACTTGAAGATAGGAATATGAACTCTTCCATTCTAATGAGCAGAAAGAGAAATAAATGCAGAATAGGGAACAGAGTTTGAAGAACCCGTTGGACACCATCAAGCATAATCAATATATGCATTGTGGGAATCCCAGAAGGAGAAGAAAGAAATAAAGAAAAGGGCAGATAGGATGTTCAAAAAATGGTTGTTGAAAACTTCCCAAATTTAATGAAAGACATAAATATACACATCCAAAATCATCAACAAACCCCAAACAGGATAAATCCAAATAGACCCTCACAGTTCCATGTTATAATTAAAATGTCAAATGCCAAAAATAAAGAATTCTGAAAGCTGCAAGAGAGCAGCATCATGTCCTATGAAAGGGAGACTCAGTAAGATTAAGTATTTATTTCTCCTTGGAAACCATGGAGACAAGAAAGCAATGAGGCTGCATGTTTAAAATGCTGACAGCAAAAAATTGTCAAGCAAGAATTTTGTATCTGCAAAATTCAAAAATTACAAGGAAGGAAGGAGTTATCATTGTAAAAGAAAGAAAGAAAGGATAAGAAGTAATCTCCTTGGGAAGAAAGAGCATGTTCTGGAATCACCTTTTATATCCCAAACTTCATATATGATCTTAATTTGTGGTGCCATCCAATGTAATAAAAATACATTTTACATAGATTTATGGAAATGCTACTTCTTGATCCATGTTTCTTTATAACCATAATTAGTGAAATCTCATCTGGAGATATATTACCAAATTTAAAGTACAACAAAAATCACATAGGATCTCTTCTGTGTTCCACTCCTTAGATTTTGAGATTTTTATCCTGGAAAACTATTTTTATGAACTTGATTATCAGGTTTTACATCTCTATATAGTACTTCATATTCTACTTTTGATCCCAAAGGTGGTGTGTTTAGTGTTAAAATGGGTGACCACTAATTGAAAGCACTTTTTAATTTAATGAGATTGGCTCCTTGTTTAAAATTTGCAGGTTTTTAAAATCCAGATCATATCATATAGTTTCAAGCATATTTAAGTGGGTCTACATTAACTTTTTTTTTGACTTATCAATAATTTTTGTTGAATACGAGGAAATAACATAAAACTTACATAAAGTCATTGACAGAATATAAGGATAAGGAATATGACCCAACTCTTAGACAAGTCACTCTCATGAACATACATATTTAAAAATCCTGAACAAATATTCGCAAATTAAACTCAGTGATGTATATAAAGGAGATAACATCATGGAAAATTGGAAGTTATTCTGGAAATGGAAGGGCAATATACATTAAAAAAGCAATTCAATATAATCATGTTATCAGGAAAAAAAGTAAGGAAGAAAATATCATTTTTATTTCAATTGATTAAAAAAAACACATTTGACACAATTTAACTCTTTCATGATTAAAACAAAAACAAAACAAAAAAAACACCCAAACTAGCAATAAG
This sequence comes from Dasypus novemcinctus, assembly GCF_030445035.2. NCBI lineage: Eukaryota > Metazoa > Chordata > Mammalia > Cingulata > Dasypodidae > Dasypus > Dasypus novemcinctus. The sequence continues at coordinate 94,699,456 of NC_080674.1, forward strand.
GATAAGACAAATGGAATTCTTCTTTTTCTAGTTCATTAAAAGGCAAAATCTTCAATAACATATTTGTGACCAAGTGTTCTCAGGTAAGTTGGGTCAGGAAATCAGACAGGGCATAACATGTTCAGTTCAACTCTGTTCCACAATTTCTGAGGTCTCAGTTGTAAGACTGGTATTAAAATCACCTGATTTACTCACAGATCTGATAGTTGATACTAGCTGTCAGCTAGGCCTTTTCTAGGATTACTGGCCTGAAAATTTATATGGCCTCTCCATGGGATCTGAACTTTCTTGTAACATTGTAACTGGATTTCAAAAGTGAGCAACCCAGCAGAATAAAAAAGCCAAGAGTAAGCCATGTCACCTTTTATGGCTTAGCCTTGTAGTCACTCAGTGTTACTTCTAAAGTCAAAGCAGTCTCAAAGTTCTGCCAGGTCAAGGTGACAGGAAGTAAACTTTGTCTCTTGATGGGAAGTAGAAAGGTTTTGGAAGAGCATAAGGGACTGGACCAAATACAATCTGCCACAGGTATGATAGTAGATCAGTTAGGATTGTGTTTATCAGAAAGTTTAAAAAAAAGTCTACTTCAATGACTAGGATATATACAGTATAGTGTTTTTCAAGTACCAAAGAAGACTAGACATAGTATCAGAAATAAAGCCTCTTATGTTTTATTATTTTGCCATTTGTTTTAATTTCCTGGACTGTTCAAGCAAATATTAATAGTATGCAATGTGTTGGTTTATACAATGGTAACTTATTAGCTCATGCTTTTAAGACTAGGAAAAGTTCAAATCAAGTCATTATCAAGGTGATGCTTTCTTCCCACAGAATGGTATTCTGGGACTGGCTGCTGGAAATCCTTTGTTCTGTGCTCCTTTGTCACATGCCAATGCACGTGGTGGCCTTTCCTGGCCTCCCTTATCTTATGGGTTCCATTGACCTTCTGTTCTTGTTGCTGTTATTTATTCTCTGTCTAAATATAATTCTGCTTATAGTGGACAACAGTAATAGGATTAAGATCCATCCTGATTAATCTGGTCACACCTTAAGTGAAATAACCTCATCAAAAGAGCATATAATGGATTACATTTAAAAACATGTCTTTCTGGGGTGCATATTTCTAAACCACCACATCATCTATAACATGTGGATTTTGCCCTAATAGTCTCAAAATAACTGTTTTGTGTCCAGGCATTCTATCTATAAGCCAAGTAGAAATCAAATGGAAAGGGGAGGAAGAAGGAGAAATTCCTATATCATGGAATCCAGAAATATATCCTATGGTGCCCTACCTAAAAGAGAATCTAAAGAAACAAGTATTATTTAATTGGACACAGAACTGCTTCAAATAAAGTTGTGATTCTATTAGCAAGGTGTATTCGAATATATATTATGTGGGCAACTATACATATCTGCCACATTTTTTTTCTCTAAGCTTGCCATACAATTTTCTTAAATCTTTGATCCTTGATTATTCATGCAATTTTGTTGTTTTGGTTTCCTTAGAGGCTCAAACAAACACCATGCAATGGATTTGCTTAAACAATGGAAATTTATCAACTTACAGTTTTGAGGCTAAAATAAAAGTTCAAATCAAGTTATCATCAAGGTGAGGCGTTCTCCCTGAAGCCTGGGGCTGGCTTCTGGTGACTCTTGTTCCTTAGCTTGTTACATGGCAAAGGGCCTGGTGGCATATCCTACTCTAGCCCATCTCTTCCAGATTTTGTTGATGTTCAGCTTCGGGCAGCAATCTCTGTGGTTTTCTCTCTGCTTATTTGAATTTCATTATCTTATAAAGGACTGTAGTAATAGGAATTAGACCCATCCTGATTGACGTGTGTCACAGCGTAACTGAAATAACTTCATCAAAAAGTCCCACTTACAAGGGTTCACACCCACTGGAATGGATTATATTTCAGAACACGTTTTCCTGGGATACATCACTTCAAAGCTCCATGTTTATCTACTGCAAAACTTCTAACTCAAGCCCTGCCTTGAGTTATTCTAGACTAAACCATACTTGAACTAAGCTGCTTATCATTGTACCTGCATTTATTCCATGTTTGAGGTCAATTTAAATTCAGAATTGTGGTCCCAGTCTTTTTTTATGGCTGCCAAATTACCAAAAATGGGACAAAATTGGGGAATATTTGGTAGTTGTGTTCTCCTAAGTTTTTCTACTCTTTTTCTCATTTATTATCCATCTAAATCAGGACAATTGTTAAATTAAGTAATTAACTTGATTAACTTTGTTCTGTCAAATACCTTAATCTATTCTTTGACTCAGTATAATATTAATACTTTTGCCTCTGACCCATTTTGAAAAAAATATCCTTCCTTATAATAACATAACTCAAACATGAGCTTCAATTTTGGAATACCATCCAGAAACAGTGAATTTGTGGATTTAAATACCAGATATTAGAAGCCAAGTTTTAAAACCAATGGAAAACATCCCATTAAAATGCTTATTTTATTCATTTATAATGAAAATAATTAAAATAGACATTTGAGAATTATAGATTCATCCAAGTTTCATGACATTATTTTAATGGTATGGTAAGTCAGGCTGATTGGGCCTGAATGCTTTACTTTGGAACTCTTATAGTCAGTATTGTGAGTGACTCAGGAAAGATGTACATATACACACATATAGCCCCAAATCTACTACTCACAATTACAGTCGTTAAGGCAAATGGTTTTATTATCCTCAGTATACCTATTTGTAATTTATTCTGTTAAAAGGCAATCAATCTTTCATAATAGCCCAACATCACATACCAAAGGGTATTTTTGAATGACTAAAAGTATAGGTGGGACTGTGCTCTCAGAATGGTTTGAACCTAGATTTAAAATTACTTAAATTTTAAATTGTTCCTTGATACCTTGCTTAGTTAAAATACATGTTGGGCAGCACAAAAGTACATATGTAAATAGAAACTCATTTCCCAAATCTGTCTGTCCTGGAGATGAGGCAATATGAAATAGACCTCTGTCCTGATTACTCAATCTATGTTAGTATTATCTCTGCCATTTCATAAAGGAGGAGGCTACTTTAAATTGTGCACAAGGAGCCCATCATGTGAAATGAATGCATCACTGCTTTATAACTATTATTTTTAACACATTTATTATATATAAAATTTATTTCATTTCCCCTGTTTCATTGACTTTAAATGCATCACACAAAAACAACATAGGAGAATAATTTCAAGATAAGATGATGAAAGGAATGGAGGATACCTAGTGATGGTGTAAACTATACTTAAAATCCATTTTTACATATTTTATCTAAAATTACTTACTTCTAATAACCAGGAAAAATATCTGATTTATTACTGGTTAATGAAAATAGATTCAGATATTATTACCTACAGATTTAGTTACATCTTGGAAATGTTAAGTTTATGTAAGTATCCCACCTAGTTCATTTCTTATTAATTTATTTCTTAAAAATAAGCATGCTAATTTTTCTCTTACAAATTTATATTAAATTAGCAGCTAACACTATTATAAAGCACTAAGACCCCTCCTAAATGAATGGGAAAGTGATATAATGGGCATAAAAACTAGTCAATGTATATGAGGTGCAGAGGTGCCCAAAGATGTACTTACAAAATCCAATGGATGTGTCATGATGATGGGAACGAGTGTTGTTGGGGGGGGGGAGAGGGGGGGTGGGGGGATGGGGTTGAATGGGACCTCACATATATATTGTTAATGTAATATTATTACAAAGTCAATAAAAAATAAAAAAATTAAAAAAAAAAAAAGAAAAAAAAAAGGGAAAAAAAACAAAACAAAAACAAACTAGTTCTGGTATACCAATTCATTCCCTGTGCTTCAACATGTCCTTTATAATTTTTGTTTTATGTTTAGAGAAACTTTAGATTTACAGAAAAATAACGTAGAAAGTACATAGAGTTCCCGTGTAACTACCCCCCAATACACACAAAGTTTTCCCTATTAACATCTTACATTATTGTTTTACATTTGTTATAACTGATAAACCAATATAGAAGCATTGCTACTAACCGAAGTCTATAGTTCACTTTATGGTTTACTTTGTGCAGTACAGTTTCATAGGCTTTGACAAATGTATAATACCATGTATCCATCATTACGGTGTCATACAAAACAGTTTCACTGCCCTAAAAATGTCCTGTGTTCCACCTATTTATCCATCCCTTATTGTTCTGAGTCCCTGGCAACCACTATCTTTATATCAATGTTACAAGTTACTCTGTTAGTACAAGTTAATAACTGCAATAACAATAAATCAGTTTTGGTCTGTGGTTACACTCCTCCCTTATGTTTGTTTATTCCTCAATCTTGAGCCATTTGGGATGATGCCTGTTCTGACTACTTCAGGCTGAGGGGACTTAGATATAGGACTGAGGGCAGGAATTGTTTTGCTTGCAATTGTAGATAGTCCTTGTTTGGGGGAATTTAGTTGTTCAGGGCAGACAAAAGAACTGGAGAGTAGAATCTGGCTGCGATAATCCTGGGTTTCAGGGCTCAACCGGCATGTGAACAATCCAAAGATATAAGTCTCTGAGAAATATATTTAACGAGTATATTAAAAATTATAGGGTCAAATAAAAGAAGTAAAAGGATCATAATTAGGGGGATTACAAATGAGTATAACTATGTTATATTGGGGAACTAGATTTTCATATATTCTGAAATAGGCCCCACCAAGGGTGTGTTGATTTCAAAAGGCTGTGCACCTTGCCTCTGGCTTCCAGACATCTCTAGAGCCCTCAGGAGCACTTTTGTTTAAGGCTTTGTTTACTGTGGAATTTTGTGACATCTGCCTGAGACCTGCACAAGCATAATCTCCCAAATGACCTCCTGACTCACTTCGAAATCTCTTAGCCACAAAAACTATTTTATTTAATATTTCTGCCTTTAGTCAAGGTCTTTTTCCAAATTCATCACTGATTAACATTTGTTAAGAATGTTAAGAATCCCTCAGTGCCAGTGTGGCTCATCCCTGGGAGTCATGTTCTGTATTTGGGGAAGGTATAAGTTTGTTTGCAGAGTTTGGCTTAGAGAGAGGCAAAACATTTGAGTAACAAGGAGGTTTTCCAGAGGTATTACTTAAGAATAAATTCTAATTAGGCTTAGTATTGTTTTTACAGGCGTATGGTCCTTACATACAAGCATTAAGATCTAAGGCTTGGTATGTTGTCCTGTTCAGTTTATTAGGCATGGCTTATATATTCCAGACATTTTTGTAATCTTATTTGAGAAAATAGTAGTAATTCCCCTGGACGGAAACTTAATGTTTTGTTAGCTACTGCGTGGGTCTCTATCAATCAAGAAAACCTACCTATGACAACAAGAATACATTTACATGCCATGTAACTATTATTTAAGTGCATTTCCCCCATATATTACCCCACTCTCAATACACTGTTCTAGTGATGTAACTTTCTTATAGATCCTGAAAGAGCATTTTTCTATTTGTGTTATTAACCACACACCTTGGCCACTCCAGATCTCACTGGGTAATGCAGTTCCCTGTTTTATCCTCTGGATTTCCTTCTATTCACCTGGATGGCCCAAAACTTCCCCTTTCAACCATGTTCACACTCACTCTTCAACACTGATAATTACATCACTATACCACCATCACCTCCTTCCATTCCCAAGCAATTACAATCAATCAAATTACAAAATTGCACAAATAAAGCATCAGCTCACCATTCTTTATTCCCATTATCTCTCCTGGTAACCTATCTTCCAGACTTTACCTCCATGAGTCTGCTCACTATACTCAGTTAATATCAGTGAGATCATGCAATATTGTCCTTTTCTGTCTGACTTATTTCATGCAACATAAGATCCTCATGGTTCATCCATGTTGTTGCATGTTTTAGTATTTCATGCCTTCTTGCATATGAATAATATTTCATCATATATATATTCCACAATTTTCTTATCCATTCATCTGTTGATGAATGCTTCATTTGCTTGATCTTTTGACAATTGTGAATAATACTACTATGAACATCGGTGTGCATATATCTGTTTATGACCCTACTTTAACTTGTTCTGGGTATATTCCTAGTAGCATGATTATACCCTGTCATATGACAATTTTATGCTTAGTTTCCTAAGGAGGTGATAAATTGTCCTCTACAGTGACTGCACCATTGTACATTCTCACTAGCAGTGAATGAGTGTTCCTATTTTCCAAATCCTCTCCAGAACTTGTAGTTTTCTTTTTTTTCTTTCTTTCTTTTTTTTAGGTAACATTGAGTCTAGTAGGTATGAGATTACATCTCATGGAAGTTTTGGTTTGCATTTCCTTAATTGCTACTAGTGATATTGAGCATCTTTGCATGTGCTTTTTAGCCATTTGTATTTCTTATTTGGAAAAGTGTTCAATTATTTTGCCAATTTTTAATTGGGTTGTTTGACCTTTTGTTATTGAGATGAAGGATGTCTTTGTATATGTCAGATATTAGACCCTTATCAGCTATGTGATTTCCAAATATGGAATTTTACTGATTTCCTCCTCAGATTGTTCATTCCAAGTATGAAGAAACACTACTGATGTTTGCATGTTGATCTATTTTCTGCTACTTTACTGAACTCATTTATTATCTCTAGTAACTCTGCCATAGAATTTTCAGGACTTTCTGCACATAAAATCATATTATCTGCAAATAGTGTAAGTTATACTTCTTCCTTTCTAATTTGAATGCCTTTTTCTCTTTTCCTTACCTAATTGTTTTATCAATAATTGCTCATACAATGTTGAATGGGAGTGGTGACAGAGGGCATCCTTGTCTTGTTCTGGATCTTAGAGTATGATGTTAGCAATGGGTTTTCATATATGCCCTTTATCTGATGTTGAGGAAGTTTCCTTCTATTCCTACCTTTCAAAATATTTTTATGAAGAAAGGATGCTGAATTTTGTCGTATGCCTTTTCTGTGTAGATAGAGATGATAATATAATTTTTCTTCTTCAATCAGGTAATGTGGTGTATTATATTAATTGGTTTTCTTATGTTGAATTGTCTTTGCATACCTAGGATAAAACCCACTTGATCATGGTACATAATTTATTTGATGTGTCCTTGGATTCAATTTGAAAGTACTTTGTTGTGGATTTTTGCATCTGAGTTCATTAGAATTATTGATTTGTTATTTTCTTTTCTTGTGGCATCTTTATGTAGCTTTGGTATTAGGGTGATGTTGGCTTCATAGAATGAGTTAGGTAATGTTAAAACTCAGCTCCTGAAGGGTATGATTTGGTGAGGCTATGAGACCAAAGGACACACCTGGCATTTAGTCAGGTATAAACTTTATTGGGACTTAAAGACAGGAGAGAATTTTTGATGGTGGTCAGTCAAAGAAAGAAGTTAGCATTTTGCAAAGAGATGAGAAAATGAGGGGTGATATATAAGGGGTTTTAGAACAAGGACATTCCATAGGGTAGGAAAACAGAGTTCCTACTAGGGTCATTTGAAGGGTATGCATGGGGTATGGTGATGTTTTCACTAAGTTTGTAGGAAGGACATTTACCAAGGATGTTTACTGCTTTGGGAAGATCATAGTTTATGATAATATCTGTACACTCTCTTCCCTTTAGGGAGAGTTGTTAACCTTTAACTTATGCCTAGATCATGCAGGCAGCTATGTACTGAGGACTTAGGGGAGCCAGTGTCCCCACAGGTAATGTTTCCTCCTATTCAATTTTTAGAAGAGTTTGAGTAGGATTATTTTCAAAATGATTGGTACAGTTCACCTGTGAAGACATTTGGTACTGGACTTTTCTTTGTTGGGAGGTTTTTTATAACTGATTCAAACTCATTATTTTGTTTGGACTATTGAAGTCTTCTGTATTTTTTTGTCAGTGTAGGTTGTTCATGTGTTTCTAGATATTTGTCCATTTTTTCTAAGTTGTTCAACTTGTTGCAGACAATGTTTCGTAGTATCTCTTATAATCCTTTTTATTTCTAAATTAAAATAAAAAGATGTCTAAAGACATCAGTATTGATGTCTCCTCTTTTTCTGATTTCATTTACCTGCATATTCTCTTTTTTCCTTTGTTAGCATAGCTAAGAATTTGTCAATTTTATTAGTCTTCTCAAAGAACCAGATTTTGATTTTGTTAATTTTTGCTATTGTTTTCTCATTCTCAATTTCTTTAATTTTTCTCTAATCTTTGTTACTTCTTTCCTTCTTCTTCCTTTAGGATTAGTTTGATGTTTTTTGTCTAGTTCTACCAGGTGTGCTGTTAGGTCTTTGATTTTCACTCTCTTCTCTTTTAATGTAGGCACTTACGGCTCTAAATTTCCCTCTCAGCACTGACTTCATATATATTTGTATGTATTGTTCTCATTTTTATTCACCTTGAGCTATTAAGAGATTTCTCTTATAATTTCCTCCTTGACCCACTGATTGCTTAAGAGTATGTTGTTTAACTTTCATATATTTGAATTTTCCAGTTCTCTGCCTATTACTGATTTCCAGCTTATTCTGTGTGGTCAGAAAGAGTGCTTTGTGTAATTTGAATCTTTCTAAATTCATTAAGACTTGTTCTATGACATCCTGGAGAATGATCCATGAGCTCTAGAAAAGAAAGTATATCCTGTTATTTTGGGATGTAATGTACTGTATATGTCCATTAATTCTAGTTCCTTTAAGGTATTACTCAAAATCTCTGTTTCATGCTATCATTCAAGTTCCTGATGATTTTTTGCCATTTTTTTCTCTATCTGTACTATCCATGCAATTTCAGATGTCTTCTCTTCCAATTTGCTAATTTTTTCCTCTGTCTGTTCAGCTGTGCTGTAGTGTGATTCTAGTGTATTTTTAATTTATTCTATTGTGCATTTAATTCCCACAAGTTTTGTGTTTTTATGTATGTTTACAATTACTTCTGTATGTTCAGACTGTCTTCTGTTTTTGTTGTTATTAATTTACTTTTTTTTAACACAGTGTCTTCTTTTTTAAAATAATTTTTAAAGAAACTTTAGTTTACATAAATGATATATCAAAAATATAAGGGGGTTCCCATATACCTCCCCCACTTTTCCTCATTAACAACATTTTCATTAGTGTGACAAATTTGTTACAATTGATGAACACATATGGAAAAATTACTACTAACTAATGCAATTGTCTTGATTGCTATTGCAGATATTCTCTGTTTTTTTGGGATAGTCATTGTCCATTGTCATCATTTTGTTAGTTATCCTGGGAGAGTCTGATGAACTGTAGAGCACGTGTTACAATTCTGCTGAGATTCAGGGCTCAACTGGCATATGAACAGACCTAAGAATTGTCTCTGGTACGTATATTTAACAAGTATAGTGCTAATTTTAGGTTCAAATAAAAGGGGCAGAAGAGCCATGTATAGGGAAATTATGAATTAGACTAACTCTGTTACATTGGTGAACATATATTCCAAGGTAAGGCCCACTTACAGGGTGCTGAATTCCTAAGAATGACTTGCACTGTCTATAGTGTCTGGATATCTCTAGAGCCCTCAGGAGCACCCCTACTTGAGTCCTTGTTTACTGTGACAGTCAATGAGATCCTCCTATGATATGCATAAGAATAACCTCTAGAATGACCTATCAACTCACTTGGTACTAAGCCCTTGGTGCCAGAGAGGCTCATCCCCAGTAATCATGTCCCACTCTGGGGGGAAGGTAGTGAGTTTATATCCTGAGTTTGGCTTGGAAAGAGGCCACATTTGAACAACAAGGTGGCATTCAGAATGTAACTCTTAGGCAATATATAATATTAAGCTAAGTTTCAATTTCACAAGAACAAGGTTCATAAGTACAATATCAAGCACCTGGAATAATGGTCTGTTCTTCTTCACTAGTCACAGCCCATGTACTTGGGGGACTCTTGATGCTCTATTAGAGAAAGTAGCAGAACTTTCCAGGATAGGAATTCAATATTCTTTTGGTTTTCATGTGGGTCTCCATCCACTGAGAAAACACCCATGACCAAATGAACATATTCATATTCCATAAAGGCATGCCCCAGGTGCACCCCTCTCCACCTGTGCCCCATCACTGACACACCACACCAGTGATCCTTTTCTGCCACAGTTGTGGCCCTTCTGCAACCCAAAACCTCCCCCAAACCAAAGCCAAAAAAAATGAACAAAAATAATTTATAATAATTAAAAAAACAAAAAAATACAAAACTAAAAATAAATAAAACTTAAAAATTTAATTATGTACTTCATCTCTATAAGGTATGTTATTTTTTATGTACGGTGGCAATTTCTTCTAAATGTTCCCCCAGTCTTATTTTTTTCCCTTTATTTTCAAAGAAGCTTTAGGTTAAAGATAAGTCATACAGAAAATAAAGGGGCTTCCCCTATGCTCCACCCCTTGCCTTCTCTCATTTTCTCCTATTGATACATCTTACATGAGTAGGTAAATTACTTAATGATGGACAATTGATGAGCAAATAATGAAGCATTATTTGTTTACATTATGGATTACACTTTGCACAGTACTTTTATACGTTCTGACAAAATGTATAATGGCCTGTAACTGTCAATGCAAGATAATGCAGATCAATTCCTATGTCCTAAAAATGCCCTTTGTTCCACCTATTCTATTCTTCCCTCTTCCTCCCCTTGGGACCACTAAGTTTCAGTTTTTGAAGAATACAGTTCATAGTTACATGCATTAATTTTAAGGACTTGAGTATTGGTCTGTTTTCTTTTATTAGGCACTGCCTATGTTCCTGGGAGACTCTTACCCTTCTAAAAGAGAATATAGAAGGACTCTCCAGGTTGGGAGTTTAGTATTTTATGATTTATTGTGTGGGTCTCCACTCACTAAGATAGTACACTATGACAAGATGAACACTTTGATATTCCATAGAATATGTCCCAGGTATGCTCTATTCTACATATCCGCCCTCACCCCTGATGCCCTACACCAGTAACCCTTCCTTGCCATATTTGTCAAAAAACATTCCCACCTTCGTAGTTTTAACCACAGAGCTACAAATCATGAGAGTTCTCCTGTTCCTTTCCCCAGCTTTTACCCCATTTCCATGGAAAGACGAACCCAATCCCACTACCCTACTTAAACTCACATTCCAGCACTGCTGACCCCCTTAACATCTCTGCACCTACATCACCCCCATCCACTGCCCAACCATCCCCCTTCCACCTTACAACAGGTTTTTCCCATATTGATCATCATCTCACCGTACTCTACAAATTTCTGTCCCCTGATAACCTGTCTTCCAGACTTTAGTTCTGTGAGTCTGCTTCATTTGCTTTAGTCATATCAGTGAGGTCGTGTAATATTTGTCTTTCGGTGACTGGCTTACCTCAATCAACATAAGGTCTTCAAGATTCATCCATCTTGTCCCATGTGTTAACACTTCATTTCTTCTTGCAGTTGAGTAACATTCCCTTCCAAATTCCACAATTTGCTTATCCATTCATCTGTTATGAATACTTGGTTTGCTTCCAATTTTTGGCAATAGTGAGTAATGCTGCTATTAACATTGGTGTGCATGCATCTGCTCATGTCCCTGTTTTCAATTCTTCTAGGCTTGTCCCCAGAAGTGGGATTGTTGGATCACATGGCAATTCTATAGTTAGCTTCCTGAGGAAATGCCAAACTGTCCCCCACAATGACCGCACCATTCTACATTCCCACCAGTAGTGGATGAGTGTTCCCTTTCCTGCACTTCCTCTCCAACACTTGTAGTTCTGCTGTTTAAATTACTGCCAGTCTAATGGGTGTAAGATGATATCTCATTGTAATTTTGATTTGCATTTCCCTAATAGCTAGTGACATTGAACATCTTTGTATGTGCTTTTTAGCCATTTGTATTTCTTCTTTGGAAAATTGCCTGTTCAAGTCAAGACTCTTTCCCATTTTGTAAATGTGTTGTTGGTTGAGATGTAGGATTTTATTTTTGAGATGTAGGATTTCTTTATATATGCTGGATCTTAAGCTTTTATTGATCAAATGGCTACCAAATGTTTTCTCACATTGAGTTGGCTACCTTTTCACTTTCTTGTCCAACTTCTTTGAAGCACAAAAGTTTTCAATTTTGAGGAGGGTCCTATTTATCTATTTTTATCTTTCATTACTCATGCTTTGGTATTAAATTTATGAAACCATTTCCAGTACATGATGTTGCAGATGCTTCCCTACATCATCTTCTAGGAGTTTTATGGTCTTTGATCTTTCATTTAGATCTTTGATCCATCTTGAGTTAATCTTTGTGTAAGGCACAAGGTGGTGATCCTCTCTCATTTTTTTTTTTTAAATATAGATATCCAATTCTCCCAGCACCATTTGTTGAAAAGGCCATTCTGTCCTAGTTAAGTGGGCTTGGTGGCCTTGTTGAATAGTGATTGACTGTATATATGAGATTTATATCAGAGGTCTCAATTTCATTCCATTGGTCAGTATGTCTATTCTTGTGCCAATACCATGCAGTTTTCACCACTGTAGCTTTGTGGTGTGCTTTAAAGTCAGTCAATGTACTTCCTCCAATTTTATTTTTTGTTTTCAATATGTTTTTGGATATTCAGGTCCCTTGCCCTACCAAATAAAATGCATAATTAACTTTTTCAAGTCAGTAAAAAATGTTGTAATTTTTATTGGGATTGGGTTAAATCCGTAAATCAATTTGGTAGGATGTGCTTCTTAAAGATGTTTAGTCCTACAATCCATGAACATGGAAATTTCTTCCATTTATTTAGGTTTTCTTTGATTTCCTTTAACAATGTTGTGTAATTTTCTTTGTACAAGTCCTTTCCATCCTAAGTTAATTTTATTCCTAGATATTTGATTCTTTTAGTTGCTATTGTAAATGAAATTTTTTTCTTGATTTCTTCCTCAGATTGCTCATTATTGGTATACAGAAATGTTACTGATTTTTGCATGTTGATCTTATATCCTGCCACTTTACTGAACTTGTTTATCTGCTCTAGAAGCTTTGTTTTGTTGATTTTTCAGGGTTTTCTATGTATAGGATCTTGGCATCTGTCAATAGTGAGTTTTTTACTTCTTCCTTTCCAATTTGGATGAATTTTATTTCTTTTTCTTGCCTAAGTGCTCAAGCAAGTATTTCTAACACAATGTTAAATAAGAGCAGTGACAGTGGACATCCTTGTCTTGTTCCCAATCTTAGAGGGAAAGCCTTTGGCATTTCACAATTGAATATTAATTTAGCTCTCAATTTTTCATATATAACCATTATATGAAAGAAGTTGAGGAAGTTTCCTTCTATTCCTATCTTTTGAAGAATTTTTATCAAGAAAGGATGATATATTTTGTCAAATGCTTTTTCTGCATCAATAAAGGAGATCATGTGACATTTTTCTGTTGAAATGTTAATGTGATGTATTACTTTGATTGATTTTCTTATGTTGAACCATGTTTGCATACCAGGGATGAAACCCACTTGATCATGGTGTATAATTTGTTTGACGTGTTGTTGAATATGATTAGCAAATATTTTATTGAGGTTTTTAGCATCCAGATTCATTAAAGAGATTTGTCTGTAGTTTTCTTCTCTTGTGGTATCTTTAAGTAGCTTTGGTATTAGGGTGATGTTGACATCATAGAATGAGTTCCCTCCACTTCTATTTTTTGGAAGAGTTTAAGTATGATTGATATTAGTTCTGTCTGGGGTGATTGGTAGGATTCACCTGTGAAGCCAACATCCCCTTAGTTGAGATGTGTTTGATGACTAATTCAATCTTGTTACTTGTGACGGGTCTGTTGAGTTCATCAATTTCTTCTTTTACCAATATAGGCTGCTTGTTTCTTTTTATCCCTTCTACTGTCTGTGCAATTTCAGATGTATTATCTTTGACATCATTAATTTTTCCTCTGCCAGTTCTAATCTGCTGTTATGTCCTTCTAGCATAATTTTGATTTCTTGCATTGTGTCATTCATCAATATCAGATCTGTCTTTTTATGTATGTTTACAGTTTCTTCTGTATGTCCTCCCAGTGTCTTCTTATTATCCTTTATCTCTTTCTTCACTTCATTAAGTTGACTTGTGATATTTATTTGGACATTCTTGATTACTTTTTCCATGTTCTGCATCTCTTCCTCTTTTTTGTTTTTATTTTTCATTAGACTGGGCCACGTCTTCTTGTATCTTAGCATGGCTTGTAATTTTTTGCTATTGTCTAAGCTTCTGTTTATACTGATGGGGTTATTCAGATGGTTATGTTTTCTCTCTACTCCAGGGTTTTATTTTGTTTTGTTTGGGTTAAGTTTCCTCTTTGACACTTGATTCCACTTATTCTATATCCTTGCAGTTGTCTGTGTTTCTCTGAAAAAAAATTTCAGACCATTGAAAAGGAAAGATAGATGAAGAGAAAAAGAATAACAGTAATAATAAAAAAGAAGATATAAAAGGAACTATAAAAGACCCAAGAAAAATATAAGTGAAAAATCCTAAAATGTACAAAGATATAAGAACAAAAAAGGTGGAATAAAAAATGAAACAAGAGGAAAAATGAAACTAGAAAATAGAATAATATAAAAGACTGGAAAGAGAAGAGAAGAGGAAAAAATGAAGACCAAGCAAGAGAAGATGGAATGAAAGAAAAGCAATTGATGAAGGAAAAATTAAAGAAAGAAAAGGAATAAAGACACTAAGAAGAAAAAAGAAGGCAAAGAAAGAAAATACAATAAAACAAACAACAATCCAGGAAAAACAGGCTTCCCACCTGGGCCACTAGGAACAGTCTCAGGTTGCCAGTGATCATCAATTAATCACCTTATAACCAGCCTTCCACAGATAAGGTACCTCATTTTAGAGAATACATTAAAGAATAATTTTTTTTTAATTAAGAAATTAAAAAAATATATATATAAAATAACAGATCAAAAAAACCTAAAAAAAAAAATCTTAATCTATAAATTCCCTGTCACAAGGTACTGGAAATGCCTGGCACTCAGTGGATCACTCTCTGGATCCCTTCTCTTTAGTATTGGGACCTAGTAGATGTAGGGCAGGCATTCCCCAGCTGAACTATACACACTCCTCAGGCCCGGTAGGCTTCTGAAAGTTTATCTGTCTCCTCTCCATCTATCCCCTCAGGTGAGTTGGGCTTCTAACCTTTGTGGGCTTTCCCTGCTGGCTTCCTTCTCTCCAGGATTGTTAGGTTCTTTTTAGCCCACCCTCTCACAGATGATGTTCCTTTCTCTCCCAGAGTGAGTGTCTGTGTCAGTCTGCCTGATCTGATCCCCTCTCCCTTCTCCCTGGGTCTGTTTCAGCATTATTTGGGGTCCTAATTTTTTTTCCTCCGTTCTACTTGCCTTATAGCCCCTTCTTCTTACACTTCTCTCTCTCTGAGTTTGGTGGGTGCCTGTCCCACACTTATTTGCCCTTCAGGTCCCCCACAGATGCATCACTTGCAAACACCACTTGCTGGGCTGGCTACAGCTGAGATTCAAAGCGGGCTCAGCTAGCCAAACTCATTGAAGGGAAACCACTCTCTGCCCTCCTCCAGGCCCCTCTTCCTCCCAGGGAGGAGGACTGTTTTCCCCCCCTCTCAGATGGCTGCAGTGAGCCAGGGATTTTACTAATGGATTTTACTCCACCCTTGAGGATACGTGCTGTTCCTGGCTACAGGAACAAGAACTCATGGTTTTCATTTGGTCTCTTTGTCTCTCTGTCCCTCTGCCTCCTGGATGATGCACAGCACTCTCCTGGTCTGCAGGTCCCCCAAAACAGCTCCCTCAGATAGCTTTTTGCCCTTCCTCCCTTGTATCTGTGAGAGAATTGAGCCCAGCCTAGCTACTCCTTTGTCATCTTCCCAAAATTCCTACAGTGTCTTCTTAATATACTTTATCTCTTCCTTTGCCTCTTTGAATTGATTTAGGAGGTTTGTGTGGTAATCTTTGATTAGTTGTTACAAATTATTCATCTTCTCTGGCTTTTCAGTTTGTTCCTTTGTAGACTATAACTTCCTGTTTCTCAGTATGGCTTATAATTTTTTCTGATGTCTAGGCATCTGTTTATCTTGATGGATTTAGTCCAAAAGTCAGTTTCTCTTTCTTGCCTAGGGTTTTTCTTTCTTTCTTTCCTTTTTTTTTTTTTTTCACTTTTTTTCTTGTGTTAGGGCTCTTCCTTGACAATTCATCCCACTTATTCTAAATCTTTAGAAATGCCCATGGTGGAGGGGATTTGGCTCAAATGATGGAGTGTCTACCTACCATATGGGAGGTCCAGCATTAAAACCCAGGGCCTCCTGACCCATGTAATGAGCTGGCTTATTCACAGTGCTGATGTGCACAAGGAGTGCTGTGCCACACAGGGGTGTCCCCCACATAGGGGAGCCCCATGCTCAAGGAACATGCTCCACAAGGAGAACCACCCCATGCAAAAAAAAGTACAGCTTGCCCAGGAGTGGTGCCACACACACAGAGAGCTGACCCAGCAATATGATGCAACAAAAAGAGACACAGATTCCTGATGCCACTGACAAGAATGCAAGTGGACACAGAAGAATACACAGTGAATAGACACAGAGAGCAGACAAGGGGGTTGGGGCGGGGGAAGGGGAGAGAAATAAAAAATAAACTTAAAAAAAAGAAATGCCCATATTTACTTGGAAGAATAAAAGAACAAAAAAAAAAGAAGAAAAAAGAATTGAAGAAAAAAGAGGAAGAGGAAGAAACAAAAAAGAGGAGGAAAGGGAAAAAAGCAAAAAAAAAAAAAAAGAAAGAGAAAAAACAAGAAAGTCAACAAACAAAAAAGTAACTGTACCTCCCTCTCAGCCCACAGGTGAGAGGACCTTGCTGGCCTCCTCTGCCCAGCTAACATCCCACAGCCCACTGCTTCCCAGGTACCAAGAAGTGGAGAGAAAAAAACATGGGCCTACCTCTCAGGCCACTGGTGTCCAGCTAGGCTCCTCCTTGCCAGCTGCCCATGACCATGCCACTCCATGGGTACCCAGATCCAGATGAGGGAGAGAGAAATACAAAGAACTGAGTCTCCCTTTCAGGTCTCTGGCATCGAGCTAAGCCCCCACTCACTGGCTGGGTTGTCCACCACTCACCACTCTCCCAGTGCCCGAATGGGTAACCCCTCTCCAACCTCCCACTCTGATCACCTCTCTGATTGCCACATGGCCTCCCCTATGCCCTGCAAGCCTGCCTGTAGTCCAGCAGCTTCTGGAGGAGGTGCGCAGCCTGCCATTCCCTACCCTGCTCTTCACTTTGTGCTTTGATTTTAAAATAAGTTTTGCACACAATTTCTTTGTTTTTTTTAAGATTTATTTATTTATTTATTTATTTATTTCCCTCCCTTCCCCACCCCCAGCTGTCTGCTCTTTCTGTCCATTTGCTGTGTGTTCTTCTGGGACCGCTTCTATCCTTATCAGTGGCACCGGGAATCTGTGTTTCTCTTTGTTGCATCATCCTGTTGTGTCAGCTCTCCATGTGTGCTGCACCATTCCTGGGCAGGCTGTGCTTTCTTTTGCACTGGGCAGCTCTCCTTACGGGGCACATTCCTTGCACCTGGGACTCCCCTATGCGGGGGACACCCCTGTGTGGCATTGCACTCCTTGCGCGCATCAGCGCTGCGCGTGGGCCAGCTCCACATGGGTCAAGGAGGCCGGGGGTTTGAACCGCAGACCTCCCATGTGGTAGGTGGATGCCCTAACCACTGGGCCAAGTCTGCTTCCCTCAATTTCCTTATATGAATACATATAACCAGATGTAATATATTGATTTGAAAGCTCCCTGTAGCAGTTTGATATTGTTTAAGAATTCCAAAAATAGACATTGGATTATATTTGTAAACTGGTCTGCTGGAGGTTTCACTTTTACTTGATTGAATTGTGATTAGGGCTTTAATTGGACCAACTCAGTAGGGTATTGAGCCCCCACCCCTTGGTGGGTGGGGATTCACAGATAAAAGACATGGCAAAGGGCAGAGTTGTGACTTTTTAGCTGGAACCTAGGAAGTGAACACACAGGAGAAGAACACAGAAGAATAGAGACAACTCCTTAGATATGGCAGAAGTCCTGGTGAGAGAAACTGAGCCATTCTACAGAGTATACAGCTGGCTTTGCGAAGGGAGCACAGTAGCTGAGCGTGGAGAGAACTGGAGACCCGGGACAAGAGAAACCCAAGAATTCTGAACTCTTGGCAGATGTTAACACCTATCTCTCCCCAGTACATGACAATAGACTTTGGTGAGGGAAGTAGCTTATGCTTTATGACCTGGTAACTGTAAGATTCTACCCCAACCAAATACCCTTTATAAAAGGCAACAGATTTCTGGTATTTTGCATCAGTGCCCCTTTGGCTAACTAATACACTCCTATTTCTAATACTGAATACAGATAACATAGCAGTCATAGACTAAAACTCAGGGTAGTAAAGCACTCTTAAGCTCATCAAAATGCATGCAATTGAACACCAGAGTAATAGGTTGACAGGAAATATACATTCCCAATTGTCTTTTCAACATGTTAAATAGATTTCTTTTTTGTTTTCTTGTGAAAACTGCTATGTATGATGAGGTAGATGCTGAACAAAGTTAAGGGAATGGAGCCAAATCAAAGTTAGGAGATAGAGACCATATCTGTGAATTCTGGGTTTCATTATTTTAAAAATAAGTGACTATAATTTCCAGGTGACAAGTATTTTGTCTATAATTTCCAGGTGATAAGTATTTTGTCTTTAAGCATTTTGGAAGGCACAGGAAAGAAAATAGGGAATTTCAGTAAAATGGGATAAGTACTATATAGGTAAGCACTATCTATTATGGAAGCTCTGTGATTTTGCCAATTGAACAAATTGGAATTGAATGTTACAGGATAAATTTGCTGGTGCCAAATCTTTGATATATGAATTAAATAATGTTAAATTAATTGCATTTTTATTCCTTCTATTTTAAGAAATATTTTAGCATAATATAAGCTAGCAAATGTGAGTCTTTATAGAACTTAGTAAAGGAGATATAACTTTTATAAGAATTGAAAGAAAATCAAAGAAGATGACTAGATTAAGATCAGAGTTGGAAGTTTGAATAATAAATGAGGAAATGTGCAGTTTCTGAGAGTTTGGAATAAGGATTTGGCTTCTATATTTGATAGAATATGAAGAGAGAAAACAAGTTAAAACAGCCATTTTCCCTACAATTCTATAACCATAGTAACTCTAATGCTAAAACTGTCCTTAAAATTATGACTCATTATTTCAAATCAGAAGCTTCATTTTTTTTCATTTAATATGCCTTCTTAAATTTCAAAATCACCAAATGCCTTTCATTTTCTCTCCATATTTTTAATTGTAATCCAAGTATTTTGCCCTAAAATTGGAAAAATAACTGCATAAACTTACTACATCCAATCAAGAATGTGCCAACAAGATAATTACTTTGTGTACAAGACAAAAGGCCAGCCTACACATAGTCCTCATAGACAGACGTTTTCAGAGATAACTTCACACATCTCAAGCCCACTCTTTCTACTGCCATAGTGCTTTTTGTTGTTGTTGTTGCTGTTGTTGTTTTGTTTTATTTTAGGAGGTACCAGAGATTGACCAAGGACCTCGCACATGGGAAGCAGGCACTTAACCACTAAGCTACATCTGCTTCCCAATTTCTTTGTCTTGGGACCACCTAATTTCTGTCCTTCCCCCATATCCCCTCAATTCCCATAACCTTTTTAGTCCCCTCCCTAAGGTGTCCTTCTCCCCTCCGAAGCCTCTGAAGTTCATTAACAATTATCCTGATCCTTTTACTTCCAGGCATTCAAGGGTAAGGATAATGAAGTAGGATGTGGAAAAAGAGTCAGACCCTGCAGGTATAGTTTACTTAACACAATCATGTCCTTTACTTTACCAAGATGGTCCTCACATTAGCATACCTTCTGTGCATTTTTATGCTCATAGAGGTTCTTTTGAAAAGTCTCCCTCTCTATGTTTCTATGATAAGTAGAGACTCCTTGGGCTTACTTATAAGGAAATAAACCTTCTATCAGATCGCACAAGCCTTCTTGGAATTTTTTTCCTATGCATGAAGATGATAAAGGGAACAAAACTTTTCAAGCCACAAAATTCTAGCAAGTTTATTTACCTACTCTTCTATGTGATTTTGAATTTGTCTTTGATTTAAAAATTTTCAGCAATTTGTTGTTAGTAAACTTCTAAAAGATTGATTTTATTTACATTAAATAAAGTTTACTCATCTAAATTATTAACTCTATTAAGTTACAAGAATGGAAAACTTTATGTAGTTAATGAACATTAATCAGTGTCATATTTAAAGAGTTAACCTTGGCACTGTAATGTGTATTCTTTTTGATATAATATCTACTTGTCTTAATCTTTATATCTGAAAATATTAACATTTCATGCTTGATTTGAAGTCATGTACCTGTTTTAATTTTTGCTCTCTGTGAAGAACTACCTGGACTGTTAGAGGTTTGCAATAATTAACAAGCTGTAGCTCACTTTCCCCTGATATGCATTGGGGAAAGGCTAACTCCAGCCCCCATAAGCCTACATATCTAAGGGCACAGCATTTCCCCACAGGTTAAACAAAGAAACCACATAGAGGTGGAAGGAAAGGGAAATGGAAACCTTGCCTACCTACATAGCAGAGGGTGAAAAAATTCCTACAGAACAAAGAAACATCTGCTCCTGCAGCATTCCAAGAAACCCTAACTCCCTAACCCACTATCTTCTAGTCACTATCAGGGAAAATTTTCACCTCTAGGGCTTCCTATTGGCCCCTCCACCTCACTCAGACCCTCAACCCCCTCCCATTAACTATTATTTCCCTGCCTAAGAAAGTTCTGTATAAATTCAAATCCCCCCCTTCCAGGAGTGGCCTGAAGTCTCTCTTCAGACAAACACCATATGGTGGGGGGACTGAAGTCTGTTCTTCAGACCCCCTCTGTTGGGAGAGCTTCCTAATAAATTCTTTGTCTATAGTCATATCAGTCTCTGTGTCCCAGTAAGCACCATATTTTTCTCCAACATTGTCCAGTTTTCCCAGTGGTCCTTGGCTCCTTGCTATATGAGATTCTTCCTTTTCCATTGCCATTCTTGTTCATACCTTGAAGTGGAAGCTCAAAAATATGTCCTCTATAGAACTGAGTGACAATATCAGCCTGCTCCTTCCCTTAGATATTTGAAGGATCAAAGATTATTTTAACCTTAGGTATGTTTAGTCCAGCCTCATGGTCTCTTTGGCAATTCACCACTCTAAAACTTAGTAAACTTATTTAATTAATGCCAGTCCTGAAAAAGATACTTTCTCTGAATTATTCTATCCAATATAAAGGATTTACTATATACCAATATATAATATATTTTCCCTGATGCTTCTTAATCCACTGAAAGTTATTAAGAAAAAGGAGGAAAGGTATACCTATAGACTCTTCTTTGCCCCAAAGCCGAATTTTAATTACTTTTATCACTTCAAATATTTTTCTCTAGTCTACTGCCTAGTGTTTGGCATCTCAGCAAAGTTTGCTTGTCCCCATATTGCAAATCCCCAAATTTCTTGACTCTTTTCATTTTCTTTCATTTCAACTTGCTAACAGACAATTCTTACCCAAGCTTATCAATTAAAAAAAATACCCTATCAAATGCAGCTAACATCACTCAATGCAGATGACTGATGTTCAGTTTTTGAAACTCTTCTGGGATTAATTTCAGTAGTATGATAAACTAAATTATGCTATAACAAGAAACAACCTAAAATCTCAATGACTTAAGAAAAGTATATTTCTCATTCATGAAGAATCTACTGTAGACCTAGCTGAGTTTCCAGGGAAACTGTCCTACATGCAACAATTAAGCATTCTACAGTGACCAGAGTCTCCACCATTCTGCAATTCCAACATCTGGAATACATGGCCTCAAAAGTGATCAAGGCAAGGAAAGTGCTGCTGAGTCTCCAACAAGAATTAAATGTTTTTGCTGATTACTAGTTACATGGTTCTAATTGTCTGTAAGGGGCAAAAACTTGTAGTCCTCTAGTGTGCACAAAGGTAAAGAAGAATCAGATATGAATGTGCACTAGTGTTCTTTACCGCACTTTCTTGTACTGCCTTTATATATCTTTGCCTCTTATTTCATGAAGGTAAAATTAATATAGCCTGTGCATAAATTCAAACTTATTTTATACCCAAATATGTCTAGAAAACCAATTAAGAAGGCTTTGGATATTCAGGGAAGATGCAAGCCAAATGTGTCAAGCCTACCTGGAATTTGGAGGGTTTGTGCTAAAAGTCTACCTGGAATGTGGGGTGTATATGTTAAGTCAAGCTTACCTGGAGGAAATAACCTATCTAATACTCAGATAAAACACTAGAAGAAATGAACAAAAAGTCCTTTTGCATACAAGCACCATTTGACTCCCCACTCTTATTTCTTCTGTATAAAAGGGACTCAAAAAGTATATTTGGGGCTCAGTTTTTATCAGGACAAGAGTCCGCCAAGTCCACCTGGTCGAAATAAATCATCTTCCTTTTCAGAATTTTCGCATCCTGGCCTTCAATACAGCATACATCCAACTTCTCTCCGCCACTGCAAAATTGTATCCCTTTTGGAAAACAGATGCCAAAGTATCATGGAAATATTTGTTCTGGTCATATAATTAAAATTAAATTTTAATACAGTCAACTTACATTGATGGTTATTAACTGCAGAGTTTTAGATTTTTATTCCAGGTGTTTGTTGTTATCAGACAACATAGGAAGAACTAGATAGAGCAGACTTGAAGCCTTATGCCTAATCATTTCAAATGGTGCTGCAGTAGAACTGATTTAGTTTATGAGTTTATTTTTTGTTCAATTTTGCCATCTACATTCTGGACTCGAACATTATACAAAATGCTTTCTCTTTTCATAATTTCCAAACATACAGACACACACAAACATACACACACACATAGCACCTATTAAAAATGGCAGAATTTACTGAGAGGGGACTTAGTGGACTTATGTTTCAATAATACAAATCTCAATTTTAATACGACATCTCAATAAAAAATATCTCTTAATAAGCAATCCTTTCGTTGACTTTTTTCCTCCCTTAAATCCTTTTCCATTCTATTAGTTCCTTTCTCATTGTTGCCCTTTGCAGCAGTTTGAATTTATTTTATGAGTCCCAAAAAGAGACTCAGATTGTATTTGTGAGCTAATTGATTCCTGTGGGTATTTCATTTGGACCACGTCAGGGAAGCATGATTCAGGTTGAGTTGCTGCCCTCTTGCTGGGTCTGATAAAAACATAGACACACAGAGAGAGATAAACAGTAAAGGGGAGCCATGGTATTTAATCCTGCCATGTGAGAGAAAGGAGAGGCTCAAGGAGCTAAGGAAGGCCCAGGGAGAGAGGAGCTGTATGTCAGATAGCTTGCAGCTGAACGCAGGAAAAAAGTGGAACAGGCAAGTGTGAGAGATGAGGCCCAGTAGGACACAAGCCCTATACCTACTTGCCCACAACTGAGCTCTAGAAAATGCTGGTAGTTTCTGAAGAAGAAGGCAGAGACCTCGACAAAGATTGGTAGCCATTTTGCTTGACCATGTGGCAGCTGAGTTTGGTGAGAAAGCACCTTTTGTAGTGCCTTGAGTTGGACTTTTCATGGCCTTGTTATTGTAAGTTTTTACCCCTAATAAATCCCCTTTTTAAAGCCAAACCATTTCTGGTATTTTGCATCAGCAGCCCTTTGGCAAGCTAAAACACCCTTCTCTCTCAAGAGCAGAAAAGACATGTGTTTTTAATGTTTTTGTCAAACTGAGTTAACCTCTTAAGCACAGAACTCCATATTTAGGAATATATTCTTCCCCATCCCCTGGGAGTGGGTGTAGAGTTTCATTGTTTGATTTGCAGCAGGATGAAAACAAATTTCTTCTGGAATTGATATTTAGCCCTTAACAACTTGATTAATGCCTTCCATTCAGGCCTTAAGGAAGACATCACATAGACCTTTCTTACAAAAGTAAGAGTGTTTCCATTAAAAGGTCAGGTAGAAATATTGGAGGAAGAATGAGATTTGATTGATTCACTTAAAAATTTGTTTATAAAATTCATTTAAATTATTCTATTAATAAATAACCCCACCTCACAGAAAATAAATCATGATAAATTCTAAATTCATGTATGGAAAGAGCATTTGGGGACTTATAAGTGCACAATATATTATATCAGAATAGTCAAAATTAACATGCTTAACATCAAAAGGGAAATTTTTTTCCTGATTGCAAAGAAAACAATGTTAAACAAAGAATAACTTTATAATTTTCAATATGTATTTATTTTGACAAGGATGGCCATCTTACATTAAATGTCATCTTATCTTCGATTTAATTGCCATATCTAAAAATATATTCAAAATTAAATGAAGCAATGCATGCCTTTCATGTGACTTCTTAATGGAAAATAAATAGATTGCACACTTATGTATAAAAGGAAGCAAAATCTTGATAAAGTACATTTCCAGGTTCATTTCTAAACAATCTTTATCACCTGTTATCCACCCTATTTAAAATGGAAAATGCAAGTTTGACAGGCATGTCAAGATGAACCCCTCAAAAAGATTCATGTCAATGTTTAAATAGAAAATATCATGGAAATGCTAAGTTATAAAAAGTGCATCTATATTCTTTACATAGAAATTTTAGGCAGTGAAAGCTAATGAGCAATATCCTGGAACTCTGAACAGCCTTCTAGTGGTGATGAATTTCCCCTTCCCCAGCAAACAGCCTGCCTGATTGGGATCAGGTAACATGGACAGGCTTAATGAGAGGGTTATGAAAACTTTGAAAACTCTGTATGTAATGAATAAGTATATCACATTAAATCTTTATTTCTTTGTAGTTTTTTTTTTTTGGTCTTCCCATTTATTTTCAAAAACATTATTTTATGTTGTCATTACACATTTTAAGACCATAGAATGTCACTTTAAATCGGAAATAAGCTATTAGCTGGATGTGCTTAAAAAACATATTTTTGACAATAATTCTGTGATGTGATTATGGGCAAATGTAAACCAGGTTTAGGGAATTTTGGGGGAGGAGTGGTAGGTTAGGAATAAAAATTAGAAACATATGCAACAGTATTCCCTTAAAGAATATCATTGTTTGTTAGTATTCAAAAGCAAGCCAAGAGTCATACCCAGGGACCATATGCTACCACGTTAAATGTTAACTTTAGTTATTTCCTGATGTGTTTTCTTTTTTTTTTCCCCTGAGACGTCTGAGTCCTTATTACCTGAAGGGTCTGAACATCAGGAAAGTGGCCTGCAATACTCTTTCTGTCTTAACATCCTCTGATGGATGTGAAATTAATTGATATATATAGTACTTCAGTTAGGTGATTAAATATGGCCACAAATTGATATTATGGTCTGTGTCATATTAGGAAATGTAGGATTCTCATCCTACCCCAAAATACTAATGTATAATTAATTTCAAGTCATAATTCTTGGTAATTTTGTTAAAAGCAATAATTATACTCATAAGTGTTTTTATTTTAATATGCCTAAAACAGGTCATCATTAATTAAGCAACCTTATAAAGTATGCGGGGTTTGAGAATAATAAACAGACCCTAAAATAATTTCATATCTTTAGATTCCTTCAATATAAATGAGTCTAAGCTCCTTTTTAAACAAAAGAGGTTTAAGGTATTTCTTAAAAATATTAAAAATCAAATACTTTAACTTTTAAAATGTTTTCAGGAAAACTGAGATTACAAAAGTTATGCAGATACTTGAAATCTCCACAAATTGCTAAGAATGATGTTTCTTAAATAAAGATGGGAATAAATAATCTAGAATACCTAGATGGCATAATAATTTTTCCCTCAACTCTCTCTATTTTCTCAAACATTAAAAAAAAATTTGATTATGTCACAAAAGAAAACTTGTCATTTCATACATCCAGATGAGTTATAAGAAATAGAATTTTGGTAAAATGACAACTGCCCATCACATTCCACTGTCCAATCATGGAACCACTGTACTACCACTTTGCCAACCATGATTCACATCAGTTTCTGAGAATGAGTCTGGACTTGGCTGCTGCTGACATTTCTATACTTGCTGTTCCTATAGTTGCTTCCTTGGTCAAGCGTTCTCTTAGCAGATTGACCTAGCAGAGAGGCTTTCTGGACTACTGCCAAACAGGCAGATAGTGACATATCCACAAAGCAACTCAATTTCAAAGATTAATGTGTGTGTGTGTATATATATATATATATATATATATATAAAGATCTACCCCTAATTAGCTTTCAGGTAATCCGAGTGTTAGAATGAATTAATTCCCATGTCTTCTATTAAAAGTCTTCTGATTTGTTCTATAAGTACTCTAAATTTTGAGATATCAAGAAAATTTAAATGGGTTTAAGTGGTAGTCAGTTAAAAAAGTATTTAGCTTTTCATAATTTTTTCCCCTGTATTATAAGAGAGAAAGGAGGGCAATAGATGAGAAATTTCTTCAATAGTTTTTTGGTAACAAATTTGGTACCTAAATTAAAACTTTTATAACACAGAAATATCTTTCCAAAATGGACCTCCCAAGAAAGGATGTTTGGGATACTTATAGTAAATAACCAATATTAGTTTTATGTGTATCTGTGGCTATCATATATATATTTATGCTTGTAATTATTTGTTTCTGGACTTGTTCAGATTTAAGCCTTCAAAGTGATGTCATATATAATGTTTTTCTATCACTGTATCTTTTCAGTAAGGCTTTAATTTTACATCTAAAAATCTTAATGTTGATTTATATACTAATTTCCCAATGTATTCATTTCTAGGACACTTTTGACTCTAATTTAAACATGAAATGAATGTTATCTTAAAGAAATATTGGAAATAATTTCTGCCATTTTTGAGTATTCAAAATCTGAAAAATGGTGAAATTTAGAGAAAGGAAATTTGAGGAGCAACTTCATATTTTTACTTAATAAAATTCTTTGTAAGGACTGTATCACCCTGGATTATAAATCAAAGGAAAGGAAATGGTCATTGTATTGAGAAATTTTGGCTTTATTTATTTGTAATTTTTAAATTTTAAGGCAAACTTGATGAGCCTGGAGTAAGACTGGCTGTAGCTGGGGAGAATAATGCCTTTGTCTTGTCTACAATGTTGATAGTTGTCATGGCTGGTGTCATATTTTGTCATTAATTACTCCTAAAATAGTAAAAATCTGCACTTAGCAAATTCCAAGCAGGATATATTTTTATAGAATATGCATGAGTCATAATAGTAATTAAATGATGGCACACAGAAATTCAGAATACTTTGGAACAAATATCTGTCTTGGATAATTTAGGGTGGAGTTGATAAACTTTAAATTTTATTTCAATGCCTTTGTTTCTCTGATTCTAAAATTTTATTCCAAACCAATACCAAATATTCTTGAAAGTCTCAATGAAAATATGCCTGATTGCATATATGTGCATATGAAGACACTCACAAAACTCATGTAAATAAATAAATGATTGATAAATAGATAAATGACTTAGAATTGTTTTCATATAACATTGATGTCAAAGCAGTATGTCAGTCTATTTTTAAGTCCAGTCATCCCATGATTGCAGGAATTTCAAATATTTTAGTCCAATGCAATTTATATATATTTAGATCTTTTTAAAAATATAAATATATTAGGTTTTTCTAACATGAAGGAAAAATGGGAAATTATTTTATGATAAACCATCCCCAAATCCTCAAGATTGGGGAATGAACAATGGATGAAAGTAGACTTAGTATTCTATTATAGAATTATTATTCTAGCAGTGGAAGAACTTTAATCACTGAAATAAAGGCACTAGCCATCAGAGGTTTTAAGGAGAGGGAGAGAGAAGATTAGGTGTAATGTGGGGTCAATTTGGGGACATTGGAATTGTTCTGCATGACATTACAATGACAGATACAGGCCATTATACATTTTTGTCATAACCTATAAAATTGTGTGGGGCAGAGTGTAAACTATAGTCCACGGTTAATATCAATGCTTCAATATGTGTTTATCAATTGTAACAAATATACCACATTAATGAAATATGTTGTTAATGTGGGAAGGTGTGTGTGTGTGGGGGGCATTTGGGAATCCCCTATATTTTTTATATAATATTTAAGTAATCTAAATCTTCTTTAAAATTAAAAAAAAATTAAAAACACGCACGAAGACATGAGCAACCTTTTTGGGGAGATCTTTACTTTAAATACTATGAATTAAAAGTTCATTACTTTGGTACTGGAATGGAACAAATTTCTAATTTTTTTCTGGGCGTTGACTTTGATTCTGGATTATTGCAAAATAACGCTGGGCCTCTAGTCAGGCATTAAAGGTTGGTCTGATGCAGTGCTGATATACTATCGTTTTGTAGTTGTTCCTGGTACAAGTTAAAATAACTTAAAAAAATTAAATAAGACAAACAAATGAGAAACCCAGTCAGTATGTTTTATTGTGAACCTCATTCAACCTGAAATTTAATTTTGTTACCATGTGGATTTGTAATGTGGATTAATAGTTTTATTGTACTCTTGTGATTAGTTTCTGTTTGTTCTAATTTCTTTTTAGCTCCTTCCCTGACCTCGAGGTGAAAAAACACAGAAGATGTATTCCTTCAATTTAATGCCAGTTTGAGGTGTTTCTCCTGCATCATCAGATCAATGAAAAGTAAATAGCCTACACTTCTTGTTTCACAGTGCAGTATTGATCTTTCTTCAGCTTTTGCTTCCCTTTTCCCTGCGTCTTGTGTCTTTCAACCCCTGGGACTGAAGTGATTGCCATAGATTGGACAAGCTAACAAGCGCATGATAAGGAACCGATGTTTTGTGGCATACTCACATACACATGCTTGGTATATAAAGCCTGCTTCTGCATTGAAAGAAAGGTGCCATTTTGGGTGTATGTGGCACAAGCCAGTAAGGAAAAGAACTAGAAGGGAAAAAAACAAGGAAAGAAGATTTTATTTGCTATCCCACATCTTTGCAGATAGTGCTAAATTAAGTGATGAAACTCTTTTGCAAACTAAAAGACAAGTAGCCTGCGGGAAAATGCCATATGCTTTTAGCCTTGGCAAGTGATTGTGATGTTGGCAGCCTGTGGGTAAGTCTCTACTGTCCGTTAGTGTCTATCTTTTCTTTGTCAAGAATAATTGTAATGATGTTTTGTTTTTCTTAAGACATTAATTGCTAATCTTAGAGTTTGAAGAATGGTTATCATAATTTGGACTCCATATACAACACTTATAAATATGCATTTAAGCTACACATTTTTACTTTGCAAGGAGCATCAGGAGATATATCTGCTCCTGTAACAATCTGACTTATTTGTGGCTTTTCTTTGAGGAGAAAAAAAGTGTTTTGGTAAAGATGTGAACTGATTTGTTTTTAAAATGTCAAGTAATGGAAGGAAATAGGATAACTTTGTAAAGCTTGGAAATATTTTGTTTTCTCTCTATTCATCTTTAACATGTTCACTGTAGAAATGAAAACCTTCCAAGTTTTATTTTTGGGCCCTTCAGAATCCACATATTTCTCTGGCATTGAAAAATGGATAAATGAATAATTGATATTCTATCACATGGTATTGTCTCCTTACAGAAGTATGGTTTATGCTGTGTAGTTCAGAAGTTTTCTGACATTGCTTTAGGATGGTAGGGATCCATTTGCTTGACTCTGAGTGCTTATTAGTCTTTGGCACCATTGGTTCCCAGCTCCATAAACTAATGTATATATACATAAGCTACCCTTGATTTATTTTTTATGCTCTCCTTCCTGAATTTAGTTTGAGAATCTGCAGTCAGATTCCTATCATTCTGGACTCCATGGATGAAAGTACTTCAAATGGCAGAGGAAATAAACAAAGCTATTGTTTCTCATGGAGAAATTTTGTTAGCTCTATGTGTTAAGATGGTCTAAGGACCTGTGTAGAATATTTATCTCATTACTAATTTTAAGTAAAATATTTCTCTTGCTCTGGTTCTCGATTCCGATGTAGAAATCACTGTACAGTGATATATGAACTTCATATAGACCCTATAGCAATGTGGCTCTTCAGCACATTATTTTCAACACAAAGCTTTACATCACCACCCTTTTGTTATTTGAGTAGAATGCAGTGTACATGTACAAATTAAGCCTAATGTTGGAGCCTTAGTATCTTTCTCAGGTTTTACTGTTATTTTATACTTCTTCGAGTTGGATGATTGTTCTAACCCAAGCTATTATGCAATCCTTAGGGTAACCCCAGTGCTGATTTGAATGCTATTAATTTTCTATTACAGTGTGCTAAAGATGTTCTATAGTGTGGCACTCACCTGCATTATTGAGTCAATGACCAATTGCAAGGTTGCTCTGTGGTGGTTGGAGCTTAACTCAACCCTCTGGGATCTCATTTATTATTTGCAGATATTGATTTTGGAAAAAGAAAAAGCTAAGATGTGTTAATATAATACAGACTTAGAACTGGCCTAGAGCTATTAACTCCTAATGGTCAATGTAGTATATGTCTTCATGTGAAACTATTGCATGCTTTGTGTTTTTAATCATAAGTTATACTGTGCTCACAAAAAAATTGATCGGTATCTGTTCAATACATCTTAACTTGAGTCCCTACATTATCTTGCTGTATGTTCAGAGAATCTAAACTTAGCTTTCCTCATATTTATAATTTTATGATGTCTTATAAATACAAGTAGGAGAATAGTGTTTAAATACATATCATTAAAATATGCTAAATGATCCTCAAGTGTGCCTGAGATATTATCTCTAGTCAGTGTATATGTGTGCATGAGTGTGTGTGTATAAGTTTGTTTGTGTGCAGGGAGAATTTTAGTAATTATTTATTTATTTTTCTTAAAGAAACAGTATAGTTTGTACAGTCCATAGGGAGTTGCCTCAAACAGACTCACGTACTTTCAAAATATATAGAACATAAAAAACTGTGGGGAAGAGCTTCACCTCGAGGAATCTAAAATTCAAAATGAAGCCAGGGCTTATCTGGCATTCTAGGGTGAATTATATCTTGGCCGAATGGACCCTGAGAGCCTATTATGATATTGGTGCTCCCATAAGACTGACAAGGTTACAAAGACACACTCTTGTGAGCTATACAACAATTACCTTCCTATACCCTCAGCTTATTGGTAAAACTTACAATACGTGAATTTTCTTAAAACCTGAGTTTTCTCCTTCAAATGCCTTTGTTATTTTCATAGAGACA
The DNA here is from genome assembly GCF_030445035.2 of Dasypus novemcinctus. Lineage (NCBI taxonomy): Eukaryota > Metazoa > Chordata > Mammalia > Cingulata > Dasypodidae > Dasypus > Dasypus novemcinctus. Next base: position 94,730,658 of record NC_080674.1, read on the forward strand.
GCATTTCTGGATAGCCAAAGTTATTGGGAATATTTTTTTAAAGCAAATGCTATTTTAAAAACTAAACGTCATTCTTATTATTTTACTCACTTTAATTTATAACAAATGTAAAAGAGCACCTTTTTTTGGTGTGTGTTTATGAACTAATTTCACAAATAATGAAAGAGGATTCTATTCTCAACAGTCGGTTTACTGGCACAAATCACCTGAAAATAATTGACTGGCCAATGGGAAATATTTTTTAAATATTGTTTTGAGAACCCGATATGTTCAGGGACTACTCTATGCCATTACATAAATATGAAAATTGAGATCCTTTCTCCCTAGCAATCCATTTCTCAAAATTCGCCAGTCCTTATTTTCTCTTTGTATTTGAACTACTCTAAGTAAACATATAAGCACTATTAAAATTCTTTCGTTCATTCATTTTTTGTTAAGCACAAAGTTATTGTATATATTATGTACTAAGTGTGCTAGATGTTGGAAATATACAGTAAAATGATTAATAATAGGAATTCAATATACAGTACAGAAAGGAAAGGAAGAAAGAAGACCAAATCTTTATCAGCTTGATTTTAAGAAATCTTAATTACTATAGACTGAGTCCAAATTGTCTTTTGGATAGTAATAAGTAGAAGGAAGTCTAGCAGAATTTCTCAATTGATATAATTGTTTATTCAACAACAAATTTAGCAGTAATTATGAAAAAATGTCTAGAGGTTTAGAAAAAACAAGATGGATTTCTAGTCCACGCAAGATAATACATTAGAGAGGAAGACACACAAAGCCGGAATCTCCACTCACCACTAGAACATCCATTCACTGTGGACTTTTTTGCCAAACTTCAAAGAGAAAGTTTTGCTTCATCCACATATATTTTTCTAAAGGTTAAATCATAAAGAATTGACTTTAAGTTCAATTTCAAATTACAGAAAAAAACACATGATAATTTTTGGGTTTATTGATGATAATTTTGGTCTCACCTGTTTGGTCATATGACCTGCATGCTTTGGCAGGTTTTGATTAATATAAATATCGAACAGGATATGACAAGTGACAAGTCCAAGGAGACTCCCAAATGGATGATATTGAATTTGGCTTCCATCACCAAACACATAGAAGTGAAATTAGGTATAAAACCCAGAAGACACTTATGTAAGCAAAGTCACTTAAATGCCAAGATGTCTGTGTGTAACACATCATGGAAGTTTAAAGTAGAATGGGGAAACAAAATAAAAACTTAAAATTTGAATACCAAATATTTTTGACCTATAACATCACAAAAATACATTTGAATGCTGTTTTTATAACTTGAAATTATGAATGTTTTCCTAAAATTCTAAACATTCTTTTAAAGTAAATTAATTGCTGAATAGTTTTTTAGTTTGGGAAATTTATAGTTGAACATTTGAAATGGTATTTTTAATGAGTACTTGCCTTTATTTATTTCTCTGTCATCAATTGGCAGTGTCATTCAGCTGACAGTGTGCAGTCAACATTATAAATGGTTTCACATGACTTACTGTAACCTCATAATACTAGTAAATATATAAACACTACTCCTTTCAATAAAATAAAGAGAAAATAGCCTCATCACTGATTCTAATTTGCTCCTCCCTAACTTCATCATAATAATTATGAGTTTATTAAGTTTGTCTTCCTTTTCTTATATGGTGATGATAATTGCTGTTGTTATTGGTCTTCATTAGTCAAAATAAAACTAGATAGCAGAAAATAATTCTAGACATGCTTATCAAATTTGGAAGATGCATTTCTCCGGCACAATACTCTGTTCACATGAACATCAGCTTCACGTGTGAGCTGTTCCTTTTTAGTGGCCTATGAAATGGTTAGTAACATAAATTCTTTGCCAACACAAAGAGAGTCAGCAGCTAGATTTGAGACAGGCTGTCATGCAACAAGTAAGGCATTACTCAAGAGAAGCAGTTTTAGCAAAGGGTCATAGTTAGGTTCTTATGGGTGGGCAATGGATGTACAGCTTCCTTGTCACTGCCCATCCATTCAATGGAACAAATTTTTTTCTAAATTTAAGAGTTCAGAGATGCTATTAACCCTTGGTTAGAAAAGATGCTCATGCTGAAGACAGTTCTTGTTTTTGCTTTATTGTAATTTACCTACTCATATGTCTAGGCACCTATTGTTATCAGTCACCACTGAAATATAGTTGGTCTAGTTTGCTAGCTCCTTTCTGGCAAAATTCAGCCCAGACTAGATATTTTGGTAAGAAAATTATTCAAATTCTTCCCATGAATGCAATGTAATTTTCTCCCCCTTGATTTTGAACTATGTCAATCCTTAATGCTTCTTTTTTTAAACTAGGAGAATCAAAATAACATGAAGAGTGAAACTATAATAAATCCATACTCTCTAACTAGATCTTCAGTGCCACTTGACTATGCTTTTATTAAAGTTTTCATGACTCTCTTTCATATTCCCTTATGAATGTGTCAAATTAAAAACCCCATCTCCTCATACTCTAGAATGATAGATACTTCTAGTACCAGTTCTTCTCTTACCAACAATTAGGAGTCTACTACCTTGTAGTTAGTCAACCACCTTGCAGTTAGTTAGAACCAGAGTAGAAATGAATTCTGAATTACTCTCATTGGAGAACATCCAGTATTCTTCTTCCCTGCCTTTTTGACCTGGAGAACTTATGATCCAAATCGCAAAGCTACAAGGTGGTGACGGTTCTGTCAACTTGAACTGTCATGGAGGCACAGAAGAATTTGCCATCGATGGTTCAGTGGGCCAGATTTTCATGAACAAGGAAGGAAACTTTATAGTGTTAAACCACTGAGATGTTGGGGAAGTTTGTTCCTACTGAATAGCCTAGGATGCCCTGACTAATATACCTTCACATTTGGAAAATGATCTGACATTTCTATAGCACTGAAAGTGTTGAAGCCATCTGACACATATCCTCTCATGGTCCTTTCTTTCTACCACATTATAGTTATCTTTTTCTTTCAAAATATATATATTTTTGCACCAGCTACAAAAGAAGAATTGTATAGTGCCAGTCTTTTGCCTATAATCCTTTTACAAAAATCATAAGCTCTTCTGAGACAGTGTTCCATCAAGTAAACATTTTTAGGATTAAACTTTTCATAAAATATGGTCATACTTTCTTTACCTCAAAGCAAATTCATATTAAAATTCATATATTATTGATGGATGATATATATATACATCAACAAACATCCATAAGGTCATACAGCTGGTATTTACTCTAATTTAGACCAAATGTATCTGAACACAGACCCATGCCCTTACCCTCTCTGCTACACCACATTCTTCTGAAATTCCCTGTTCTCTTGGCTTATGCTAATTATTTTTTTACCTCTTAAACCTCACTTTACTTAAGCATAAAATAAAAAAAAATGTCTACTTCATAGCTGTTCATAAGACTATAAAAATACTATTCTTAGCTTGGTTCGTGATGTATATTGGCATTTGAGACATCTTAGATGTATGCTTTTTTATACTTTTGCTTATATCACCATCTCCTTCTTTGATTGACCTTTTCCAATGCCTTTGATTATCGTGCTATTATCATTTTAGACCTGTCTCAAATTCTTTCCCTTCATAACCATTTCCTGTCCTCTACTTATACTCCTTTGTTTATTATGTGCTATATTTTTTTGTTATATGCACGTTTTCTTCCCAAACTGACACTAAATTCCTTGAAGACAGAGACTAGCACATTCCCATTTATTTTTTCATCATATACATATATGATGCTGATGCTGATTTTTATGAATGACATATTCTATATGAATCTCCTAGTGGGAAAATGTTATTTATGTTAAATCATGTTTATCAAATACTTCAACTTTTGGTATCCTAATTATAATATAGATATGACACGTCATTGATGCCAAGCCACTATTATCTGTTGCTAAATTAATGTAAAGGTTTTCTAACTCATTTCCAAGAATAACATTAGTGACTTTAGGAAACAGATTTTGCCATGAATTTAGGGTTGAAGCTTTTGAACTTTTATGTTCCTCTGGTCTCTAGAATCAAATTGGTTCAATACTATTTCTTTCTTTTTTCAGAAATTTGTCCCTTTTATCACAAATATATATTGTTAATTATCAATAAATGAATGAGAAGATAAAGTTGTACCTATAATTATTTCTTTCTATCATATATTTAGATAGTAGGAGATATATCTTTAACAACAAAATAGTTTTTAAAAGTGTATGTAGTATTGTAATTGACACAAATGATGGCATCATATGAGTTACTATGAAGATGAAAACATAAGAGCCTAATCAAGTGAAATTACCTATTCCTAATATTTTTCTAGGTATTAGTAGGTTCTTAAAATAGAATTTTATGTAATACATTAGATAGCAGAATATTTTGATTCACTGATCATCCTTGAACATTGCATATGGTACTGCTACTATATTTCTATGTTTGGTGCCTTAAGTTTGTTAACAGATTATTTAAAGCTTTTAACTCATACTCTATAAGTCTACGATTTCTGAACATTTTTTGCATTTTAAATACAAAGTGCTTCTGTGGCAAGTCATGACACATGTGTCAGGAGACAGATGAAGCTGCCACACTTTTCTTTTAAGTTGAATTAATGCTCCTTGAAGATTGACATTCATGAAGTCTAAAAGTGCTTCATTTACAGGAACTAACTTCAACTCAAGAGGGACAGTCAGATCTTCTGCTACTCTGCTACACTAATGCATAACAAAAGATTTGTCAATGTCCTTGTCTCTCTTGATTCTTTATCTCTTTCCTGAAACTCCTACCAATACCATTAGGATTTAGTTGCTGTAAAGTGAAAATTTATTGGCCCACTAGATTGCAAATACAATTTCTACTGTACTTTCCTTCTCCCAAATACACTAGAGAAGTCTAAAAAATTTTCATTCATTGAGTTCAATGTCTGGCCTTGTAGTGAAGCCTGAGAGCACTGGCTCCAAAGTCAGACAGACCTGTGATTGCATCTGTGCTCTACATACTGGAAACCCTGAGCTAGTGACCTAACTAATTTGAAACTTAATTGGCTCATTAGTAAAATAAATAGAATAATAGGACCTACCTTACAGAGTTGTCATGTGACTATATTAAATGAAATAATGAATTTGTAGTTTTAAAATACTTAACATCATATCTGACACATGGTAAACCTTCAATTAATTTTGTCTTCATTATAATAATCTTTTTGTAAATCTATTTCTGTCTCTATAATTTATTTGTATTTACATTTTGTATAGGTGGTATCAATAAATAATACTTTTTGTCTAGTTTATTTCACTTGGCATACTTCCTTTCTTTTTAACCATTGATGGAAATTTATTAATATAAAATTATACACTACTGTCCATAGTTTGCTTTGGTTGTATTTTTGCCCATCATCCTGATATTAACATCTTCTAACATTAACACACCTTTGTTTCACTTCATAGAAAAACATTCTTATATATATATATACTGAACTATACACATTTATCAAAAGAGGGTTTGCTATTCTATACAATCTCTTGTTTAGATTTTTAACTTTCTTCCTAGTGATATCCATGACCTTACACTTTCCCTTTCAATCACTATCATACTCATAAATTAGAGCTTCTAATTATAAACACTTTGATGTGCCTTCATCATTTCTATTAATTTCCAAACATTTAGAAACAAACTTTTTATCAATTCTGCACAGATGATACCTCAGCTTTCCATTTTCTAATCTCATTCTATTTTCTAGTTACTTATATTCCACCTATTAACTCCATGAGTCTGCTCATTATATTCAGTTCACAGTAGCAAAATCATGCAATATTTGATCTTTCTTGACTAAACTGCTTCACTCAACATAACGGTGTCATATGCTTCATGACTTCATTTTCCCCTACGGCTTAATTATATTCCATCGTATGTGTATACAACAGCTTGTTTATCCATTTATCAGGTGATGGACACCTAGATTGTTTCTATCTTTTGGCAATTGTGAGTAATGCCACTGTGAAATCAGTGAGCAGATGTCTATGATTTCTGTTTGTGTCACTGCTCTTGGTTCTTCTGTGTATATACCTAGTAGTGGTATTTCCAGATCACATGGCAGATCTGTATCTAATTTCCTTAAGAACTGTCAAACAGTCTTCCACAGTGGCTATAACATTCTACAGTCTCACCAACAGTGAATAAGCGTTCCTATCTCTCCACATCTTCTCCAACATTATTAGCTTTCTGTTTTATTAATAGAGGCTATTCTAGGAGATATGAAATGATATCTCACTGTAGCTTTTGCATTTCCCTAATCCCTAGTGATTAGCATTTCTTTCATATGATTTTTTGCCAACTGTTCTTGCACAGATGTCTATTCAAGTACATTGACCATTTTAAAATTGGGTCCTTTGACTTTTTATTGCTGAGTTGTAGGTTCTTTTTATTTATCATGGATATTAAACCCTTGTCAGAGGTTTCCAAATATTTTCTCCCTTTGAGTAGGCTGCTTTTTTTTAATCCTTGTCACAAAGTCCTTTGAGATTCAAAAGTGTTCAATTTTGAGAAGATCACATTTATCTATTTTTTTTTCTTTTGTTGTTCATGCTTTGGGTGTAAGGTTTAAGAGAACCCCTTTTACCACAGGATCTTGAAGATATTTCCCTGCATTATCTTCTAGGAGTTTGATTGTCCTGACTTATGTTTATGTCTTTCATCCATTTTGTGTTGATTCTTGTACAGGGAGGGAGATAGGGGTGTTCTTTCATTGTTTTGTTTATGGACATCAATTCTTCCCAGCAACATTTAAAAAAAAAAATTTCCCTATCAGCACTATCTTAGCTGCATCCCATAAGTTTTTATTTTATTTTATTGATTTGCATCTCCTCTCTCTCCTTTTTTAAAAAATTCTAGCTAAGGGTTTGCCAATTTTGTTGATCTTCTCAAAGAACCTGCTTTTGGAATTTTTTATTTTCTCTGTTTTGTTGTTGTTGTTGTTTTCAATTTAATTTACCTCTGCTCTAATCTTTGTTATTTCTTTCTGCTTGCTTTAGGATTGGTTTGTTGCTATTGCTCTAGTTCCTCTAGGTGTTCAGTTAGGTCTTTGATACCAGTTCCTTCTTCTTTTTTAATAGGTGTTTAGGGCTATAAATTTTCCATTCAGCACTGCCTTAGCTGAATCCTATACTTTTTCATAAACTGCATTCTCATTTTCATTTGTCTCGAGATATTTATTAATTTCTCTTGGAATTTCATCTTTGACAAACTGATTGTTTAGGAGTGTATTGTTTAGCCTCCTCATATTTGTGAATTTTCCCCTGTCTTGCCTATTATTGATTACCAGTTTCATTCCATGACCCAAGATGTGGTCTATCCTGAACAAAGATCCATGAGCAGTTGAGAAGAATGTATAACCTGCTGATTTTGGGTGCAATATTCTGTATATGTCTGTCAGGTCCACCTCATTTATCATATTGTTCAAGTTTTTTGTTCCCTTGTTCTCCTGTCTAGGTGTTCTATTTTTGACTTGAGTTGCATGTTGAAGTCTCCAACAATTATTGTAGGGATGTCTACTGTTCCTTTTAGTTTTACCAGAGTTTGCCTCATATATTATGATTTGGGGTATGGATATTTATGACTGGTGCTCCTTCCTAATGGATTATCTCTTTTATTAGTATATAATGACCTCTGCATCTCTTATAACCTATTTCTGCCTTTAAAGTATTTTTTTTCTGATATTAGTATAGCTACCCCTGTTTTTGGGGGGGGCAGGGAGTAGGTTGTTACTGTTTACATGAAATATCTTTTTCCAACCTTTCACTTTCAGCCTATTATCCTTGGGTCTTACATATTACTACATTGTTTCATGGAAATACGCATCAATCAACTATCTATCTGGCAAAGTACAATACTGAGTTTTAATTGATTATAGGAATTAAGATTTTTTGATGTTTATAAGCCACCATTGTGTAAGAAAATATGTGAGACAGACTTCATTTATTCCTTAATCCCATTCAAACTTTCCTCTTAATAATACAAATGATCTTATATATTGGGCATATATAGCCAAATTTATTTCTCTCATTTGGAAATTAGCCACATGAATTATTTGCATTAAAAATATTGTAGGGAAAAAGTATCCTATATTATTGCGATATTTGGTACTGTCATTCAAATGAAGGAACAGAAGGTACAAGTCTTTTGGAAAGACACAGTAGGTGCCAAACCATGAAAGACCGAGGAAGCTCAGCAATTTGGATTTTGTTCCTGTCCATGGATTTTAATATTTCCTTTATCTTTTTGTCCATATATTTAAATTAAATTATTTTATTCTAATAAGATATGCACACAATGCAGGGGTTTATCAGTTTTGTTCACCAGCTCAGCACAGTTAACCTTTTGAAAAGAGATGCTGAAAATAAAACCCCTGACAATAAGGTCTTGGTGCAAATGAAAAAGTGTCCGACTTCTGTCACCAAGTCAAGAAAGATAAAACTCCTCTTATCATTTTTTTTATTGTCTTAATTCTTTATTTTATACTTTTTATTTTGGAATCATATATCTTCAACTAAGGCTTTTTTATGTACTTCATATTTAATATATATTGGTAGTTAATATATACTTTTGTGTAACATATTGTTATATATGTCATGTTTATAGATATATATTTGTGTTTTTATATAGGTATATATTTATGTTTCAGAAAGGTAACTCTGGTATTAGTAAGGAAATGAATAAAAAGATTTAAACATTAGTCCAGAAGAAAACTGATGAGAATTTGGAAAAGAGTTGGAGAATATCAAAAAAGGAGAGTTTTGAAGTTTTGAAGAAGTAGAATCAGAAGCATTGTTTGAGTATGTTGGTTTATAATAGCAAGCTTTCTACTCTGAATGTCTAGATGAAATGATGACACTATTCAATCATTGAGGCAAAAATTACAAAAACAAAAAACAAAAGAACCCAAACAAATAAATTAGTTAAAAGAGTTTGTATGTTCCAACTGTTCATCATTCTAGTGGTGACTAAGAAGAATCTGAGGTAAGATGACCAAACCAGGAGAAAGTTGTCTAAGATAAAGTAGGAGACAGTTCATTCTGGAGAAGTTTGGGACCTGGTGAACCAGGTCAGTACTTTTGGTTAGCTTAAAATGAGTGCCCAGACAAAACTAAGGAAAGTGTGTAGGGAAAACATGAGATGGATACTCAGGCTACTCTCCAGTTCCACAGGAAGAAGTACTAAAGGGCCTGACTCATTCTCTGAGATTCCCATGACCCACCCAACTTATTCCTCTATCCACAAAGGGGTAGAGAAACTATCCCTCTTGTCCTGCCTTCCTAGGACTCCATGCTGAATACTCCCTTTCTCAGTTCCCTCCAAGTTGGCATTGTGGTTACCTAACCCAGTGGTCATGGTAGTGGACCCTTGTTCTCTTCATCAGATTTCTGGCAATCTAGATCTGTGCCCTGTGCCTTTTGAGGAGAGTCTTATCCCCATGCTGCCTTGGTCAAACAGTGGGGTCATGTTACCTTTGGCCTTCCCCAGAAGATTATGATTCACCAACACTCTATATACTTCAGACTCAGAGAGTGTCTAGGGTAAGGCTGTTTTGAGTCTGAGTTTCTGTGAGTACCTGATGGAACTATCAAACAGACCAAAGATATCTAAGTGGAAACCCAGGTCATTAGTGAACCAGACGTGCATTTTTGGTCTCCAAATGTTTTTGAATTTACAATCATTTAGAAATTGGCGAATCTGCCAACATGCTGGAAGAAATTACTGGATTTGAATATCTGCTGCTCCATTTTACAGGACAGGAACTCTAGAGGCCACATGAGTCTCCAATATACCCTTTTATCTCCCCACACTGGGGCTGGGTACTATTTATCATAATTTTTCAGTTTTCTTTTCTTACAGGAGTATTATGAAAAAAGATTTTTTTGTCTCTATGAAAAGTTGGTATAAGATAGTCCAAATGGGCTACATGTTTCAAGGAAAATAGAAGTGAGCATTTTCTTGATTGAAGTGTAGAATATTACTACCTGCTTAATACGTAGAAGATATCCCTATTGAATATAGGTCATTGTGGAAAAAACCCATGTTAAGAACTTTAAATATACTTCCAGTAGGATATATAATGAAAACTTCAGTGAATTAAACAAATAATCAAAATTCTAAGTGTTTATTTTGGAATGCAAATGAGATGATAATACTGTGAAATAAAATCTGTAATAATTGATAATGTTAACTTGACACCATACTTTTGTCTTTATGGTTAAAGAACACATTGCTTAGTTGCATATCAAACTGAAATAAAAGCCCTGGCACTCAGATCGAAGTGCAAAGGAAAATGTCAGGTCTCTGGTACCAAGTCAAAAGAGTAAGAGATCTCTATTATGCTTATATTTATTAATTTTAAACCTTATATTATATAAATATAATCTCTAATTAAAATTGTTTATATAGTCTGCTACACATTTATGCAATAGTTCAATAAATATAATCTCTAAAATTGTTTTTATAATATGCTACACATTTATGCAATATTTCAATAAAAATAAGGAAATGATTATATTTTCAGCATTTATTTTTGCTTACACATTATGCATTTCACTTATTATTGTGCACTAGACCATTTCTGCATAAAAGAATATTCATTTTAAGTATTTACCACTTCTGTCATATTTAAAAGATATTTATCCATTCTAACATGCCAGACAATATCCTATGTGTACATGTGAATGCATTGTATTTTACCAAATAGACAAAGATTTGGAGAAGTTACTTTCTAACACTACAGAGTAAATAATAGAGTCAGGATTTCATCCCTCTCCAAAGTGTATGATATCTTGGTACCATGCTCCTTCTCTATATACTTCAAGGAGTATATTATCTTTATTTATACCTAAAATGTCATAATACTTTATGTATATTGCGACGGTTTGCTCGGTCGGTAGAGGTGGGGTCTGGCTGCGGACGAGGGGTCGGTCCAGCTCTGGACAAGGGGTCGGTCCCGCTTGGGACGAGGGGTCGGTCCCACTTGGGACGAGGGGTCGGTCCGGCAGCAGACGAGGGATCGGTCTCACAAGGGGTTGCGCGGTTCGGCTGACGGGGTCGCCCGGCGAAGCCGGCGACGAGGGGGTCGCCTGGAGAAGCAGGCGACGAACTGGGGACAAGGGAGGCCAGGCCCTTGTCGGGGGCTCTCAGGACTGGAGGGCGCACAGCAGAAGAACTACTACTACGGAGACGAGGTAAACACGCAAGTCCACTTTATTGAGGGAGAGGCAACAGTTTTATAGGGGCTGGGGAAGGCTGATTGGTCGAAGCCACGCCCTGTTCTGATTGGTTGCCGGCGAAAGGTCAGTGGGCGGTACTGGACGGGGGAGGGGTGGTGGTTAGGGATTGGCTGTCGCTGTTGCTGGGGGAAGGGGCAGGGTTTAGGGATTGATGGCTGCTGTTGCTGGGGTGGAGGGCAGACTTGAGTTTCCCGCCCACGCCTGGCTGTTGCTGCTGTCGGGGGAGGGGAAAAGGGCAGACTGGATTTCTCCGCCCACGCCTGGCTGTTGCTGCTGTGGGGGGAGGGGAGAGGGCAGACTGGATTTTTCCGCCCACGCCTGTGCAGGGAGAAGGAAGAAGAAGGGTGCCGCCCCACAGGCATCGTGTGGCGCCATCCCGGAGGAGGGGCGGCCGCGGAAGCATGGCTGCCGAGAAGGGGAGACCCGAGGGCACTCTGCGCCCATGCCGAGCTTCCTTCAGGGGTGGCGGTGGGCCCGACCAACCACCCTATTATGGGGGCAGCGGAATTAGGCCTACCGCGGCCGCTCCCCTCGCCAGGCCAGCAAACCACACTTCAGCCCGAGGGGTGACCGCAGTATATTATACAGCTTTGGAAAAAATCTATTTAAGTATGGCTTGAGGAATGACTTGTCAAAACCTTGTAATAGTTTATTGTGTAGCTTAAGAGAGTAAGCTCATTGTATTTGGATTTAACCTTTGTGACCAGAGGAAAGTCATTCAAATCCCCTAAACCTCAGTTTCCTCTTCTGTAATGTGGGATTGATTAATAGCCATGTCTTTCTCACTGGGTTACTGTGAAGATGATGGTAGATAATGGAGTAACTCATAGGAAATAATCAGTAAACATCCCTGATAAGAATTGTCTGTTGTATGCTTTGCAAATACTTACTTCACTTTCTTAATGGTGCCTCCTGAAGAACAAACATTCTTGAATTTTAAGTTAATTTTAAGTATAAAATATGTAGAACAAAGAGCACATATCAGCAGTGTACAGAAATAATGAGTTGTTTTAAGGTGAACCCACCATGCAACTGATACTCAGAATCTAAAAATAGAACATAATCAGTACCTCAGATGTTCCTCTCATCCCACTTCTTATCCTCACAGTCCTCAAAAGGTAACCACTATCCTGACTCCTAACACACAAAACAGTTTTGTCTCTTTTTAAAATTTATGTAACAGGCATCACAAATTATGTTCTCTTTTCCATTTGTGTCTTTTTATCAACATTCAAATATGTTGATGGACATAGTTTTAACTTGTTTATTTTCATTGCTGTATAGAATTAAATTGTATGAATATACCACTATTATTTATCCATTGTATTTAGAATTATTACAAACAGTGTTGATATGACTATTATTACACAAGTCTCTTGGAGAACAGATTTGTACATTTTTCTGGCATACATATGTAGGAGTGAAATTTCTGTGTTATATTATATGTATATGTTTCGCTCTCTTAGATATTGCTAAGCCTATTTCCAAAGTGGTTGTATCAATTTACACATCCACAAGCAATATGTGAATGTTCCAGTTGCTCCCAACTCTGTATCAACATTTGTATTTTTCATTCCAGCCATTTTGGTTAAAGTGCACCGGAGTTGCTTTGTGTTACTAGCTTGCAATTCGATATTCCATAAAGATGATCACTTTTCTTATGTTTATTGCTCAATTACATATTTTCTTGTTAGGTTCCTGTTGAAGTTCTATAAAGTTCTCTCATGTCCTGTTCCAGTCAATCCCATTTTATCTTTCCTAGATGTAAAAACTATTTGGCCTCAGTCTCCATAGATTAGTTTAGTCAGTTCTTAAAATAAACCTAAACACTGTCATATTATTTGATTCAACATAGTGCTTGTGCAATTCTACCATGTTTTCCATATGTGAGAAATGTGTTCCTTTTCATTGGTAAGTAGTATTTTATATATGAAATTAACATAATTTATTTTCCTATTCACCTGTTGGTTGTACATGTGGCCTATAACAAGTTTGTGAACATAATTTCATCTCTCTTAGATAAATATCTAGAATGGAATTGCTGCGATATAGAACAGGTGTACACAGTGTTTTTTAGTGTTTGCTCAATTTTTCTTAAAATTTTTTCTCGAAACTTTAGTCTTACTCTTTTTTGAATCTTAGCTATTCTAGTTAAGTTATAGTGGGAACTCATTGTGTTTGGCTTCCTCTGGTGCCTAAAATTCTGAGCACCTATTTATGTGCTTTACGGTTATTTAGATTTCTTCTTTTAAGTGTTTATACATGTATTTTCTCCATTGTATTATTTCTCTTCTTTCTTTGATAGACTCTTTATAGGAATTCTTTATATAATCTAGATCAGCTTTGCCCAAAGGAATTTTAAGTGTATTCTCTGTGCAGTCCAATGTGGTAGCCACTAGTCAAGTATGGCTACTGAATACTCAAAGTGAGGAGTGCTCATGGGAGGAGCTGAATTTTAAAGATTATTTAATGTGTATTAATTTTAATTTTAATAGTCACATATGGCTTGTAGCTACTGGGACAGTATAGTTCTAGATACACATTCTTTGTCAGATATATGTAATGTAAAATCTTTTCTTTCTTTTTTATTCAAGCTTTATTTCACATTTAAAAAATAAAATGAACAAAAGGCAACTCAAAAAGTTATGGAAGCATTACTCCTAAAAACTTCTCTTCAGGCCCTTTCTTTTCATCTAATTCCAACAACTAACTCAATTGTTTCTCCAGTGTTCAGAAAGATACAGAGATGAACACAGATTAGGTAAATGACAAATTTAAGCTCTCCTTATCAATGAGCAAAATGTAAAAGAAAAAAAATGCATAATCATAATCATATCTCACAAAAACAAATCCTATATTCTTTTTTTAACTTTAGCTTTAATATAGTACCTTCTTTGCCCTTGCTATAGAAACAATACAATATTGTTGTTAACTATAGCCTATAAATTACCTTAGTTATATTTTTCCCATGTATCACATTCTTAAAACCTTGTAGTAGAAGAACATTCCTGTACTTATTAACCACAGTCCTCATCTACCATGAAAATTATTGTTATACACTCCCAGTATTATACCTCTGCTGTCCTCCAACTAACAGTAATGTCCCTGGACTACTCATTACAACCACAATCACATCCATAAATCAAAAATGTTTATTACACTCATTATAATGTGTTACCATCAAGTTCACCTATTACTACATATTTACAATTGAACTTTAAATTAAACATTCTACATATATCCAGCATCATATTCCCCTTCTCAACCCACATTTCATCTCTCATCAAACTACATTTCATACTGCAAGGCCATAAGTCTACTCATTGAATTTACTTCATATCAGTGAGACCATACTATATTCATATAATGTAATGTGAAATATTTTCTTCCAGTCAGTGACTTTATTTTTCACTCATTATGACTGTGTCTTTTCATGAACAGGTTTTAATTTTTGAAAAGTCCAGCATTAATTTTTAAATTTAGTTTCTATTTGTTTGTTATTAGTTTAGAGAAATGGCAATTGATAATAATTTCCCTTTATTCCAGACCTTGTTGAATTCACTTACCAGACCTAGCAGTTTATTTCTCTTGTTTTTTAAGAATTCCTTTGGATTTTCTATATATGAAATCATGTCATCTGCATATAGAGATAATTTTCATTCTTCTTTTTCATACTTTATGATTTTGATTTATTTCTCTTGCCCATTTGCACTAGCCAGGTACTCAAAATAATGGGATAGAAATTTCCTGCTATGATAGTGAGTTTTTCTTTTTCCCTTTAGTTCTGATAGTTATTACTTCTTGTATATTGAAGCTCTGTTTTGAGAACTTTAGAATTTTTATTTCTTCTTAAATAGTTTATACCTCTAGTATTAGGAAATGTCATTTTATACCTTAAATGTTACTCCTTATAAAATGGCATTGTTATTAATATTGCCAACTCAATTTTCTTTTTGTTATTATGTTCATAGTTTGTTATTATGTTCGTTCTCTGTCCTTTTATTTTCATTTATCAGTTATAAAATATGTGAACCCTTTTACATTGTTTGTTTACCATCTTGCTATTTTTTTCTTATTGCTCCCTCTGTTCTTTTTCCCTCTGGTTTTCATTTTGTATCCTCTCTTTTATTTTAGCTACACCTTTTATAGCAGTTTCTCTGGGACTATACTATGCATCATTAACACATTACCATCCGTCTTCGAAGGATACTATGCAATTTTACATGTCATTTAAGAAGCCTGAAACAATATAACTCCATTGATCCCTACACAGGCAATTGTGCTGGTGTTGATGTCTATTTTTCTTTGACATAGTTATAAATCCTTTGATAAAATGGTGATTATTATGCTATAAAAATTCAATTGTCTATTAAAAAATAGGGAAAGAGAACTATTACCTTTTACATTTATTGATCTATTTAGAATTTCTAACATCCTTCAATTCTTATGTAGATTCAAGTTAACAACCCATATTGTTTTTTCAGCAGCTTTAAAAATTTAGTATTTCTAGTGGTTAAAATATAAATTCTTTCATATGTGTTAATCTAAAAATGTTCTTGCTTGCACTTCATTTGTGAAAGTTATTTTGGTTAGGTATAAAATTTGGATTAAATGGCTTTTTCTTTTATTAATGTAGATATGGCTTTCCATTGTCTCCCATTATTTCTGTAAAAATCTGCTCAATTTCTTATCATTTTTTCCTGAATGTAGCTTGTTTCTTCATCCTGCTGACCTCTTTTAGGATTTTTATATTTGGCTTTGGATTTTAGCATTTTTTTAAATGTATTTCAGACTTACTTTGTATCTGTACTGGTTGGGATTTGCTGACTATTCTGGATGAGAGACTAGCTTTTCATGAAATTTGAATATAAAATAAGCCATTTTTTTAATCAAATGATTTTTTCCACCTTATTCTATTTTCTCCTTCTAGTATTCCTATTATGTATGTATTTAGTCTTCTTGACTGAGCTATTTCCTGTTTATCAATGTATTTTTCTCCTTTCTTTGTTTTGGATAATTTATATTCACCACCTACAGATTCAATGATAATTTCTGCAATGTCCATTTGGCTATTAAAACCCACCCAATTTTTAAATTTCAGATATTTTATCTTTCAGTTCAGAAATTTCCCTTTTTAAAGATTTATATCTGCTTCTTGTATTTCTCTGTTAATCCATTGTACCTGTCTTTGTCCAGCAAATAGTAGAACATGTTATTAGTAGTTATGAAAATATTATTAGTAGTTATTTAAATATATTTCTACTATTTCCAATATCCAGATTATCTGTGTTTTTACTTCTGTTGATTTAGTTGTCTTCAATGTGAATCCCATATTTTTATTTGAATATCTCACATTGTTTTCAATTTATTCTGAAAGATTTTATAGGCAACACAGTGGGTTTATTTTTATTTCATTGTTTACAGAGAGTGTACTCTATATCTGACTGACAAATTATGGAGATGAGCATTCACATTTTACAAAGTGCCAAATTAATTAGGGATTGGGCTGCAATTTCATGAAATTTAGCTCACATCTTATCATTCAACTACCAGTGTTCTGTTGAGCATATGTTATTCCCTCCAATAGGCAATCTTCTTAATCTTATTTGTGGGCCTGGAAGGGGTAAGCTGAAGTTTCACCTTTGTGTTTATTGATAACATGTCCTCTGATTATCAATTTAAGCACTTTGATAATGCTTAAATTTATTGCTTTTCCAAACTCCCATCATTGGCTTTTTGTCAGTAAAACTGCTTAGTAAATTATTGTTAAAATTGTGGATCTCCAAGTCTTTTTTTATATTGGGCAATATATAATTTGGACAAGAGATCAAAGAACAAATACTAACTTCACTATTTCCTATCAGTGTATTACTTAAGCTCTCTATTCCTCAGGTTTCTTAACTGCAAAATCTAAAGGGTTGTGAAATTTAAGTGAGAAAACATATGTGAAACATCTGATAGAGTGCCTCACAGGTGGCTGGACTTCATAATCAGCTATATTTTTCACCATCTGCATTGTTGCTGTTTATACTATTATATAAATTCATTATAACATATAAATGTATGTTAATTACATGTTAAACAACTCTTTAACAGTCAATAGTGAATGAATATTAACTGTATTTGCTATATATTCATATGCTGATATGTATTTTGTGTATCTGTTCGTATATACATATATCTGTATATTTACATATATAATTGAAAATATGGATGCAGAAGAAAAAATGTAATATAAATAATTAAAAGATATATTTAGATAATACATTTCTCCTATTATGTATCAAAATGTTTTGAAGTCTAATCTTTTATCTATAATCTTATTAAGATTAATTCCTTGAGCTCTAGTTATTATATAAAGCATCACCATATCCTTATCTGGTAATAACCCTCCTTTAGATAAACTAGAATGTGGGCTTCATTCTGATTCTGACTAAATTCTTATATATGCATATGCATATGCATCTACATACACAGACATAGACATGGACATCACTGAACTGTGCTATAATAAGTTTCCAACATCTATTCTGTCATGATTATTTTGAGTATATTTACTAAAAGGAGGTACCCAAAATAGCTACCATTGAATACATTTTTGCTTTTGTGAAATGCTGAAAGCTAAAAATACATTTAATAAGTTTATTAAATTAATCAAAAAAGGAAGTAAAATTTTAGTTATCTGATTCTTAGGAAATTTTATAACTACAATTCTAGCACATGGCTTATTTCACAGTTTAACAAATAATAAAGTTGTCTTGTAACTTAGAGATTTTTAAAAATTTATTTACTTATTTGTCACAACCATGAAATTGTATTCAGATTGAAAAAAAAACCGATCTTATTCATAGATCCCAAACCATTTGACTAGAAAAGACTTCTTATAGTATTCTGAGAGGATTTTTAGGTTTCAACTGTGTTAAAAAATGGATTTCAGGTTTTATCAAGACCTTTTGAAATCAAACCAAGATATAAAACAATAAAAGCATTAAAAAGAAGAAGAATATATGTATTTCTTTAATTCAATTACTTACAAGAAGAGTTTGAATTCCAATTTATAAAACTTAGTTGGGAAGATTTCAAATCAGTTCATCAAATCCTTTGTGTGTCATCTAATGGCTGTTTTGTGTCAGTTTTTCAAGTCTCTCCCAGTAATAGGTCTCAAAGACACAATACAGAAATATGCTGAGTCTGTAGAGTCTCTGTCTAAGCCCCAAACTATGCTCCAAGTGAGTGAAGACCCTTGACACTGGAAGATTATATGAGAACATAATAAAAAGAGCTGTAGCTAGGGCATTTACAAGAGTTAGACTGACACATTAAATCTCTTGAGGCCCAAGGAGAAGATAGAGTATCAGCTAAGAATCTTTCTGGGTTACAGCTTTCTGTAGTATAAAGAACATTATTAAACAGATATGGCTTTAAAAGGTAAATTGGTTTAAATAATTAAAGCTAAAATATATACGAATAATTAAATGCAAAATAATGATATAGATTTCTTGCTTCATATAACTAAAACGAATCGTATCTGTCGAGCTTTATATCCATGGGAGGTGACGATTTCAGAAAGGAAATTTTTAATTCCTTCTCAATATTGATTGAATACCTACATAAACTTGCACTATAAGCCATATGACAAAACCTGAATCCTTTTCCACCATTCTGGTGGATGCCTCTAGCAATACCATAAACTGACTAAAATATATGATGCCATAATGCCCAATATTAAGTTGCTGCTGATTCTTAAAGTAGTAAACACTGAAGAATAAGATGTATAGCTTTTGAGGCAACAAGAGTTATATCTAGCCACTGGAATACTATTTAGAAAATTACTGTTCAGTGTGGTACATTGTGTTGGTGTTTCTTACGTATTTTCTCTGAAATCATACCAGTGTGATTAGAGCATAGAGAACAGAGAGGAGAATGGGACTAGATAAGTTGGCAAGGAGGCAAAGAGCAGCTTATAGAAAATGAAGATGGAAATGTATCTTATTGTACACAGTAAGGGAAGCCAATTAAATGATTTTAGCAATGGAATGACATTACCTGATTTAGTTGGAAGATTAATCTCTTTGCAGTATAGAATAAACAACATGAAGTGGATGATAGAGAAGAATCAAGTTTTAATATTTGCTTCCCAAATTGGATCTTTTTTTTTCTCCCTGAGTTGGACCTTTTAATAAAGGGTAGAACAAAGTAATAGAACTAAATTTTCTCATCAGGAGAAATTTCAAATGAAAGGCCTGTGGTTTATAAAACTCCAATGATAGTTTAAAGCTAGTTTTACCTATGAAATCACTGGTTATACTATTGGGAGTAAATCACTGAAAACTCCTATGTGTAGTATACAACTTGCAGAATATTAAAGATTAGTAATGCTTAAACCCCATTGGATTGCCAAGTAATTATAGCGTCCAAGAGAGCTCTGTACCAGCAAAATATTTTCCAGGTTTAAAAAAAGCATTAAAAATATCTTCAGCTCAAAGATATGGCAATTGTTAATTTATTTTAGAAATCAAAGTAGGTATCTAATTCTCCATATATATTATTATGGTAGTTTCATTCTGAATTAATGGAGGTTTACATTAATTGTGTTAACACCACGTTTTCTACAGTTACTTTTTGCCTTGTATGCTAGTCATGTATTATGTTTTTAAAAATTAAAGCATAATATCAATTCAATTCATTACTACATTGTATAAAAGCCACGGATTCTGGCTTTTCTCTCAATTCTTTCACTAAATACTTTTCTGTCTTTTATTGGCACATTTGATTTCTTTATGCTATCATTTTGAATTTTGAGAAGTGAGGTGTTGGTCTGTGGAATGGGATTAGTGTGTGGATAAGAGGGAAACTTATCTTTTACTTAATAATTTTCTGAATTGCTTGATTTTTGAAAATGCATATAATAAAACCTGCAGTATTACAAATTTAAATTGATACAATATGTTTGCTTATGTCCCTTCCACACTTACCCTCTAGCCTTGTTCTCAAATTAGGGTGGGCTTAAATTCTTAACTTTTTGACATGGGGAAGGGGTATATGAATGGTGAGGCCAGACAGGAAAACAGTAGGTAGGCCGCATTTTGGGAAGTTGAAAGAAAATGACAGTTTGCTTCAACACATATTTTCTTCTACCAAACTCCATGGACTGAGAATATATACATTAACTAGACTTGAAATTTATTAAAACAATGGCCACTGCACTAGAAAACCCAGAGGCATAGAACTTGACTCACCAGCACGTATATTTAAATTGTAAACGACAACTTCCAGGTAACTCCAAGCCATAACCTGAACCAAGGCAGATATGGAAGTCTCAGGTTGGCCATAAAAACTCATGGCTGGTTCACTTTGCTGGACTATTTAGTAATCTTTCAAAAAACCAACTCTGCAAGTTGTGCAATTGAAAGTTTTGGACTATATCTAACCCATTAATAAGGGGTATGTGGTGGTTTGGAGCTTTATGTACCTCAGAAAGGCATGTTCTTAATTTTAATCCATTCCTGTGTGTATAAACCCATTGAAAGAAGGACCTTTTGAGGAGCTTCAGTTAAGGTGTGGCCCAGAATAGGCCTTCATCCTAATACTGGGTCCTTTGTAAACAGAATGAGATTCTGACAGATAGAAAGAGAAAAGACATGGAAAGCAAGAAGATGAACATTAGTGGAACCTGGAAGAGAAGAAAGAGGCTAGGAGAGACCACCATGTACACTGCCATGTGATAGAGGAGCTGAGGCTCAAGGATAAGCGGCAGGCAGCCCCAGAGCACCAGTCTTGAGGAAGAAAGCATCACCTTCGTGATGCTTTGATTTGAGATTTCTCTTAGCCTTAAAACTGTGAGCTAATAAACTCCCATTGTTTAAACCAGTTCATTTCATGGTATTTTTTTTGAGCAGCCAAGGAAACTAAAACAGGCGATTTTCTTTAATTATATAATAACATTTATGACAAGTGAAGGAATAGGGCAAGATGTCCTCTGCATTTCGGAGGTCAACTAATTTCTGGTTTGCTAAAATAATTTTCTCCTACTTTTTTTTGATGACCTATAATACCTTTTTTTTTTTCTGTGCCCCAAGCATGTTGAATGTTGCTAATTTCCTTATGCATTATCAGCTAATATTCTTGACTAGTTAATCCAATTGATTTGATATTCTATTTATAAACTCAGATCTTACTTGTAGGAAGACATGGCCTAAGTTGCATGTATTCTTATACATGCCATAATTACTCTTTGATTTTAGAGAAAAAAATTGTCTAATTCCCTTCTCATCCTACTTGCACAAAGTCATATGATTACAATATGTCCTTGCTGATAAAGACAATGTTCATTGGTCAGCAATTATGAAATTCAGTTGATTCACATGATAGATATTAGGTCTTTTTACCAAAATATTCTTCCAGATACAGAAAAAAAATTGCATTTCCCTGCATTTTTGTTTGCTAGGCTGCTGAAGAAATATACGATGAAATTGGCTTTTAACAATGGAAATTTATTAGCTTAGAAGCTACAGTTTTGAGGCTTTGAAAATGTCCAAATCAAGGTATCATCAAGATGATGCATGCTTTCTTCCTGAAGACTGGCTGTGGACAATCCTGGACTCTTCTGTCACAAGGAAAGGAGCATGGCGGCATCTGCTGCTCTCTACCTTCTCTACCGAATTTCATTGTTTTTGGCTTCTTGCTTTTGTGGCTTTCTCTCTCTTAGTCTGAATTTCATTCTCTCTCTCTTTTTTTTTTTTTTTGGAGTTGAGACAGTTATTTAATTTAATAACTGGCATTTCATGCAATTTGAAAAATTAACATGTATTCTTGACAATATTTAAAATATTTACCATTCATAAATTTAATAGACTCCAACCAAATGGAATACTCAGTGTTTTTGCTAATGCTTATACTGTCTGCCTGGAATTCTCTTCCTCAAAGTTTTTATATTTTTATATTATTATCTGCCTCATAACTCTAATACAGTTGCATGTCACCAACCTCTGTAGTGACCCAACAACAATCCTCTTCTTCCTTTTCAGAACTCCCATAGCATTTTGTTTGTACCTATTTTGTGACATTCACAACTTTTCACTGTATATTATGATTGTTTAGTAATTTCTTCAGAGCTTCTTACAGGAATGATCCATGGTTAATTATTCTACTAAGTGCAGCGTTGTTTTATTTAATACTTAAAAAAATTTTTTTAAAGGCACTTAGATTACATATGTTATATAAAAAATGTAAGGGATTCCTATATGCCCCACTCCCTACCCCTCCCACACTTTCCCACATTGACAACATCTTTCAGTAGTGTGGTACATTTGTCATAATTGATAAACACATATTGGAGCATTACTGCTAAGTGTGGATCATTTTCTTTTAAAGAACCCCAATAAAAGGATTGAGACCCAACCTGGGCCATGTCTTAACTGAACTAACCTCATCAAAAGTTTCTACTTGCAATAGGTTCACACCTATAGGAATAGATAAGCTCTGATTCCTCAAATTTATGTATTGGTATGTATATTAGCTTCCTTGCTGTTAAAACAAATACTATACAATGGGTTGGCTGAAATAATGAGAATTTATCAATGCACAGTTTTAAGTCTAGGAGAAGTCCAAAATCCAAGTGTCATCAAGGTGATGCTTCCTTTTCAAATGTTGTGGCATTCTAGGGCTGGCTGCCGTAGATACTTGGTTGTTGGCTTTTCTGTCACATGGCAATGCATTTAGCAATACCTTTTACCTCCTCTTCCTGGTTAAGTTGGCTTCCAGAGTCTTTCTGACTTTCTCTCTGTCTCAATTTCACTCTGTATATAAACAACCCCAGTAATCCTGATTGAAGTCCAAACTGATTCAATTGGCCACAGTTTAACAAAAACAACATGTTCTAAAGGTCCTATTTAGCATCAGTTCATACCCACAGGGATGAGTTAAGATTAAGAACATATTTTTTTTTCTGGGGTACATAACTCCAGATCACCAAAGTGTGTTCATATGACTTGTTTCAGTCAATGAAATTTGGTTTGAAGTGATATATCATTTTTGCCATTCTCCATGTTATATCTTGTCTTGCAGAGGCAATTGCCAAAATGTTTGTTGATAGGGAGATGCCACAATGTTGGGGCAGCCAGGAATGCTAGATGTTGTCCTGGACAGGGAGCTGAACCCACAGTGGAATTTAAGTGAGCAAGAAGTAAACTCTTATTAAGATATGCTTCTAAGATTTGAGGGTTTGTTTCTCTACACTAACTACACCAGCCTATCCTGAATAATATAACTGAAACATTTTAATATTATTTCAGTGTCCACTAATTTTAAAATGTTATGTCTTTTATTTAAAAATGAAGTTTCAGAGTTAAAGTATGAATATAATTGACTCAGAAAATATTTGAAGGAATTATCTTCAACCAAATATTATAATATTTAGTACTCATTTATTCTCAGTATATGTTTATTACCTTGTTATCGTTACATTTTCATTAACTACAATCCTCATATTAATATAGCTTTTTCCAAATCCAAATAAACCTTTATCAGAAGCAATTACTGCATCTTTTTGTTGAAACACATTTATACAACTAAAGCTAGGAAAGATGATGTTATTTCAGTGTTTCTATTCAGTGATGAAACCTTCCCTAGAGCTTCACTCTTGAGCTTTTGACACTAAACTCAGAAATTGAACATCATAGCAAATTCTCAACAAGATCATTATCTTACATATAAAGCTACACAGTATTATTACTTTAATATAAACACACATGCTTTTTAGTGCTTTCTTTCTGGATGGCTTAATTTAAGTACCCACATCCTGCATGCCTCCTAATTGCACTTTAATATTAAATCTGTATGCAGAGAAGCCACAAAATAATGTTAAAAAACAAAACTTGTTCACATATAGTGACAGTGCTATATTACAGACATCATGGGGCTGAGTTACAAATCATATAGCATGTCAGACTCTAAGCAAAATTGCATACATTAGATTAGGGGGAATGTTTCAGTAAGAGATTCGATACTTCATGTCCTTAGGTACTTTGAATATAGAACATAGAAATGGAATGTGGAGTATTTTTGACTTTCCACCCATCAGGAAGTTTCACATAGAGTAGTTATTTTTTCTTTCCCTTCATACTAGAAAGATGGTAAAAAATTATTAGTAGCTTTATTAATTGCAATGATCTCCAAACTGAAGACATGAGAGAGTTCAGATTTATTTGAAAAGTCTCATTTTTTGTAAAGGTAATCAGGAATTATCATCAAGGATCAGGGAGACAATTCAATTTTAGCTTCTAGATCTCCACAGCTTTATGGATGAATGGAAGGTCTAGTGTGTAGTGTTCTGTAGTGTCAAGAGTATAGACACCCTCCAGAGCTGAAAGGCTTGGGAAAAAGATAGAATAAAGGAAGGGACAGGGATAGGATTTTTGGATGTGATTAAGGATGTCTATGGAAAGCTCTTACCAAACTACAGACACCAATGATTCAAGGTGGTTAAGCTTCAACAGTTCAAATTAGTTTAGCAGAATTAGCAAAAAAAGTGCACATGTAGATGCAGATACAGGAGTCATAGTAATGGGCATAGGACAGGGAACAAAAGGAATGAATGGCAAGCAGGAAGGTAATGTGGACAGTCACCTGGGACATGTAGTATTCCATATAGCAAGTTCTTTTTCACTGTTCACCACATTCTATGTGGAAGAGTTGGAAGGAAATGGGCACATGGTTCACCTATTATTTCAACTGATATCTATGAGAGTTTCCTAGTGCAGTTTGGAATAATGGTTATGAATGTTCACTGTAAAGCCACACTGTCTAACTTGGTATTTCAGCACTACTTACCAGCTATGGAATCCTGGGACAGGTTAATTAAATTTCCTCAATCTCAGTTCCCTTATCTATAAAAGGAGGATGATAGAAGTAGTACCTCTTCCCTAAGTTGGTATGAAAAAGAAGTAAGTACATTCCTGGGTATATAACAAGTAGCATGCACTGTAGTTGCTAATAGTTAACTTTTATTATTATAATGAAATAAATGCCATTTCTCTGGAAGGTAGGAAACAATAAATGGGTAGACATAATCTAAGCACAGGTATATTTTTATCATATAGATGCTAGGGATGCTATAGGATAACAACCTTGATCATGCTTCAATTTTAAAAATTCTGATTGCTAGGAACCTCTGGGAAAATTCATTAAACTTGATACAACGTAATTTTACTTAATAAAATTTCTAATTTTATTTTACAAATCTTATGTTTTCTTTACCAAGATTTCTTCATGTAGTTAGTTTAATTTTCTCTGAAAATGCATTTCTTTAAGTTACTTCAATCCTTTTTGGGGAATGTTTTAGTTTCCTAGTTGCTAAAGCAAATGCCTTGCACTGAGTTGGCTTAAACAATGGGAATTTATTGGCTCATGGTTTTGAAGCTAGAAGTTCAAAATCAAATTGTCTTCAAAATGATGCTCCTTAGCAGATGACTGTAGCATTCAGGAGCTCACTGCCAGCGATCCTTGGTCCTTGGCTCTTCTGTCACAGGCAATGCATATGGCAGCCTCTCCTGGCTTCTCCCTTCTCTTCCATATTTAATTAATGTTTAGCTCGTTACTCCCTCTAGCTTTCTCAATTTATCTGCCCTTTCCTAGAAGGTCTTAATAAAAGGATTAAGACCCATAATGGGTCAGTTGGGTCACACCCTCACTGAAGTAACCTCATCAAAAAGTCCTATTTATCAGAATTCAAACACACAGGAATGGATTAAATTTAAGGGCATGTTTTCTATGGTACATAGTCCCAAGCCATCCCAGAGAATAAGGTGATAGAGGTTTGTTTGGAGTACAGGATTTGTGATGGGTCAAAATGAAAAATGGTCTTGGGCATCAAAGACAGGAAAGCTTTGATGATCATGCTAAGATCTTTACACAATGGGGAACCAGTGAAAATATCTAAACAGGGGAGAGTCATAATGATTTTGGAAAATTATTTGGGCATAAATATTTAAGAAGAAGTAGTAAAGGCTGGGAGTGGAGGCAGAGAGGAGAGTAAAAGTGAAAAACATTGGGTCTAAGGAGGTAATAAATGCCCGTATTACAACAGTTATTATTAAAGAAAGAAGGAGGATGTAATTATGAGGGCTATTACAGAGATGAAATTAATGGAGCTTGTCAAAATGATGGAATATTGAGGTCAAGTGTCTATCAAACATAAGATAGAATACTTTCTCCAGCAAATAATGATCATCAGACATTTTTGCAGATCTTATTGAAAGAAGAACAAAATATTTTTTATTTTGTACAGATAACTCTAAAAATTGGTTCATTTAATGAATAAAGAGAAATACAAAGAGTTCTATGGCATTAAAATGTGAGTTACTCAGCTTGACCACTGTGAAAGATGTAGAAAATGGGCAGAATTAGAAGAATATAAGAGATATCCTACCTAGACCTGACAGACAATATTCTCCACTCATACCAAGCTCAGGGATTTTTTATTAATAGTTCACTATGAAGAGGAATTACAGCAATAATTTTAATATGCAGGTTAATATGCTGGGGTTTACCCAGCATCTCCTATGGACCTTGAAGAAGAGTAAACTATCTGGGGCTTTGGATTCTCAAATGCCAGTTAAAACCCAAGCCATTCATTTGTTTCATGTGTGGGGCTCTCCATTGTAAGATTCTCTTTTAAGAAATAGTTCTGTGACTAAAATAATTTGAAACCTTATTTCTATGGTATTTGTAATTCTTGGATATAATTATGTTAGAGTCAATTTTACAGAAATACCCTTTTCATTATCTAGCATGTGTTCAGCTATTTGGTTTTCTTTAGAAAGTCCTGAATCAAAGATCCCATTTGGATACTGTTATGATTGGCCTGCAGACTCAGTGGTATGCAATGACAATTGTTTTCAGGCATCCAGTGCCCAGAACAGGAAGAGCAGTAGAGTACTTCATAAGCTCCCTAAATCACCCAGGCTTCTGCTCTGATGAGTTACATATCATGCTCGGGGCAAGATCTTTGGCCCATGGAATTTTTACAGACAAGATTGTTTTGGGGTCATTTGAGGCATAGTTCTATTTTCTGAGGTCCCAAACCGATATGTCTTAAAGGACATAATTACTTCATTAAAGTTTCTGCACACATTGTGACAGGAAAGTTCAGGAATAAAAGAATGTCCTTTGACATTGAGAAGACCACTCCTAAGAAAGGTTTTGGCAATAGAAAAAGTTCCAGAATGAGAAAGACAGAGTTGAGTAGCTGGTATAGCCATGGTTTCACAGTTTTAAAAATGCCTGAGTGATTTTGAGATAAGAGATTAGATGGGGTAATAGCCTATATTAGTTATCTATTGCTACATAACAAATCACCCAAGAATTTGGAAGTTTAAAACATAATTATTTATTATCTCTCATGATTTCTGTAGGTCAGAATGTATATAGGAAATACTGAGGATGGTTTGTCTCTTCCATAACATTGTGGGCTTCTGCTGGAAAAGTCAAAAGATGGATGCTAGAGGGCTTGTCACTCCTATTTCTGGTGGTTCATGCTGGCCTTGACTGAGATCTTAGCTGGGGCTCTTGCTTAGAACATTTAATGTTCTCCATGTGACCTGGTGCTCCCTGCCTGTGGCCGTGTCCCAAAGGCGAACACTCTGAGAGAGGAAGACAGAAAGAGAGATCCTGAGAAAGAGAATCAGCTATAAGTCATATCACCTTTTTTTTTTTTTTAAAGATTTATTTATTTTTATTTATTTAATTCCCCTCCCCTCCCCCGGTTGTCTGTTTTCTGTGTCTTTTTGCTGCGTCTTGTTTCTTGTTTCTTTGTCCGTTTCTGTTGTCATCAGCGGCACTGGAAGTGTGGGCGGCACCATTCCTCGGCAGGCTGCTCCCTCCTTCGCGCTGGGCGGCTCTCCTTATGGGTGCACTCCTTGCGCGTGGGGCTCCCCTGCGCGGGGGACACCCTGCATGGCGCGGCACTCCTTGCGCGCATCAGCACTGCGCATGGGCCAGCTCCACACGGGTCAAGGAGGCCCGGGGCTTGAACCGCGGGCCTCCCATGTGGTAGACGGACGCCCTAACCACTGGGCCAAAGTCCGTTTCCCCATATCACCTTTTTATCATCTCACCGAGAAGGTTACAGAAAGTTTCTTGTAACAAGTACTATTTGCCAAAGCAGTTACAAAGGTCCTCCCAAGTTTAAGGGAAGAAAAATGGATGCCATTTCTCCATGGAGATGTGTCACTGTCACATTAAAGAAAAACATGTGGGATAGGGTGTGTATTGGCAATGCAATCTGCCACATGTGAGAAGTAAAGAGAATAATGAAAAATCATGAGCACACAATATGTTTTGTTCTGATGTGCCAATAAAACTTTTCCTCTTACTAATTCTGAACCAAATGAGAAATAAATACACAAATTGGGAATCAATACTTCAGTGTGATCATGCATAAAGCTGAAATGGAAAATGCAGTTCAAACCCAAATAAAAATGGCTTTTCCACCGAGGTGAATTTAACCACCAAATCATAGAGATGAGAAACTTACTTGGATGAGATTTTCCTTAACTCATAGCAACAGGAGCAGAGTATATGTGAAAAAGAAAAAACACGAGAAAGGGGGAAAAAAATGTGTGTCTCTGGCCAAAGTACATTTTCTTTATTCTATGGAATTTTCTACAGTTTGCGAACTTTTGAGATACTGCCAGATTCAAAATGAAATGGAGGGTAGGCAGAGTCTTAACAGGTGTTGGTACAAACTTAAAGCTTCAAAAGGGCTTGCTTTTTGCTGCCAAGAGGATCGATGCAGATGTACACTCTGGCTTCTTTAGACTGCAATGGCCTAAATTCTATTTCTTGAAAAAGTTTGTGAATTTATTCCATGCCAAAAGCCACTGTTATCGGAGTGGTAAGGAAACACTTCTCCCTTAGAAATGGTCTCTTGTCATGAAATATGCAAACCAAAGACAGGCAAGGTTTTGATTTTTAATGACTGTATAAAATATGCTTTGTGCTCTGTTTTGGGTTTTTTGTGTGTATTAGTGGCTGATTCAAGAGCCAGAGTTTATAATGGATGACTGCCTTTCTCTAGTTCTTCTCACTCCTCTGAGTGGCTTTGTGAGCTCAGGCTCGAGGCTTTCATACTTTATAGAATGGAGCCTTTACCAGCAACACATGTAAATCACCTGCAGCAGGACTCACTATTCACAGAAGGTTAAATGTATTCCACATTGCAGAGTAGGAGCTCATCTCTGTAAATAATTTTATTATGTTCCCTTATAAACATTTTGGTAGAAGAAAATTCCTGGCTTAACTTAATAACATATTACACTTACCCTGCCCCACGAATTAGATTGATTATGGTGGTATGTGAGATTGATAATACATAGATCTGTGTTATGACAGCCATTGTTTTAGTGCCAGGCTGAAGAGGAATGCTTCCTTAAATGTATCATTGTATAAAATATTGACCTAGAGAACTTCATTATTCAAGCTGGAAAGACAGTCACTACTTAACAGTAATAAACTGTTTCTGTGTTACATTGAGAATAGTTCAGGAAATATGAGAGTTGTCAAATCTCTTGAAAATCCTGTCTTTATAGTACACATGACACTAAAGCTATAGCTGTATTTTTGGCTAATAAAAGCAAAGGCACAGACAGATGTGAAGGATATCACGGCGCACTGACAAGAAACTAAGAAAAATGAATACCTGGTTGAGGAGTCTGAAAGACACAGGCCAATGACCTTGGGAAGCTTTACTCTTCTGAGATATTTTTGTTCTTGTAAGGAGAGCAAAGATAATGCTGCATTAGTGTAAAAAATAAAATAAACCTGAGGCTCTAAACTGAACACATTTTATGAAAAATATCCTGAAGTGTCTCTTAACAAAAAGTCACATGATATGACATAAAAATAAAAGATGCTGAATGCAAGCCAGAATATTTTAGAAAAGAAAGATATTTTAGAGGCTTCCACAAATGATATACAGAAGTGCAAATTAAAAAAATGAGTCTGAACCAGGATGACATTTCTATCACTTGTTGTAAAGTAAAAAACTCCCTGACTTTCTAGTAACCTCTACATCACCTCTTATCCTACTATAGCATTGTTAATTGAACTTTTTCCCCCTTCAGGAAAACTGTGATTAATATTATTTACAAAACCATCTTCTATGTCTTTTTGAATTGCTTGTACTCTAGCCCCCTTTTTACCTTGCACTCTATACAACTAAAATTAAAGAAAATTAGAGAGCATTCACATGTCATAAAAATGCTAATTGATGTTCAGTATAAACTAGTCATCCCATAGTGCTGTGTTAATATTTAACAAAGCCTATTCACTGTAATTTTAATGATTTATTTTATTTTATTTTGTTCTAATTTTTAGAAATTTAGAACTCCATGAAGAGTAAAAATAGTAATGTTCATTTATCCTGACTATAAAATTTTACACTGCAAAAATATTTTTCATTTTTTTCAGAAATTTAATTATATTTAACCAAACTCTCTTTATTACCATAAAAATTCATTTTCTTACACAATTCCTATAAGTAACAGTAAAACTTCTATATTTACTATTAAAATAACTATAGAAAGCTCTAAATATATTTTAATTCTCAGATAAGATCTTATATTTTGATTTTTAGATATAGTGGATGAATTTTTTATTTTCCATTATGTAACATAACTATTTTACTTATTATTAACATTTTAGTAAATAAAGAGGGATCATATTACTAGATTACCTGTATCATTTTCAAACCTTCTTAGAAGAATTTGATCATAAAAGGAAATGAAGACATAAATACATGCACATACATAGAGAAAGAAGGAAGGCAACAGGGAGGAAGACACCATTTTATATAGGTAGAAATAAATAACATCAAGTACTAACAGAAGACAACCAAAGGCAGAATAATAAAATATCAACTAACTCTTTTTTATAAAAATGTTCTTTGTACTATATTTTAAACAATCTATTGACTAAGAGTAATACATAATATATCGTGCCACATGTCCTTGGGATTCAATTTAAATTAATAAAAAATGAGGAGATCTTGCTTAGGTCACATTTAGCTAATACAATCCATAATTCTAAAATGTTCTGTTTTAATGACCCATCTCAGTGCCTCTTTAGAATTTCCAGGTTTTGTATTTCTTCTCCTATGCAAGCGTTTCAAGTGGCTTACTCAGTGGCAGGAAAAGGCAGGGTTATTTCTCCTTTTACATTTCTCCTTTTTTCGAGTGTTGACTAAGCATTTGTGTATCAAATATTTCTTATAGATTTTACACCAAAGACATTTTTTAAAATGAAGAGAAAATAAAGTAGTCAATTGAAATATAGGCTATTAATATTTTGCCCAAGATCTCCAAAATGCAAGTAATTAAGAAAAGTATCCACAAATGATTAGCAAACCTGAAAAGCAAGACTTGCCAGGATAAACTGCCCTGGGGTAATCAATTTATCAGTTATCAAAAGGAGGTCTGCTTGCTTAGCCTAGGTATTTCAGGGTTGTTAACTATGAAATCTGTTGTTCCTCTTAAATTATCTTTTGTTTTAGTAGCATTTCGGCTGATATGCCAAATACATTGTTGGTTCAAATCTTTCCTTTTTTTCTTTGCTATCTCAGTTATGCACAAATGATTGCCAAATGTTTTGGGTTTATAATAATCAAATATTGTAGGCCACTGATGTAATTTTAAATCTGAAGTCAAATTGGAAAAATAAATAGATGCCTTTATGTTTTACTGACAAATGTTCTTTTATAGTCAGGATGTGGTGAACTTCTTACATTGACTGTTATACCTTCAATTCTGGCTGCTCCAACAAAGCCAAATATAGTTAACACTTCTTTTCTTACATAACAAATACTACTAGAAAAGTTTCCACACATTCCACACCACACTCTCCTTCCAAGCCATCATTCTAATTTTTAATCCAGTAATAAAATGCTATGCTTCTTAATTACTAGAGATGCTAAGTTTCAGTTCCAGGCAGGTATGAGGGGTAAGTGGCAATATGGTAACCAACTTGTTACCTCTGAGTAACAAGTTTCAAGAAATAATGTCAGAGAATACATACCCATCTAAATTGCCCTGTCCTCTTCTGACTGCAAACAGGCCGTTCCTCAACTACCTGTAGACTGAGTAACTTCATTTAAAATCATCAGCAAAGGATCCAGTATTCCTCACTTTAACAGTGGAAGTATAACATATTTAAATGGCTACTGACTGTCTCTGCATTGTGAAGTGATAGCATTAGAAGATAAGCATTAGTAGGACTCATTCCTAATAATATTTTTCCTTCCTTCATAGAGGATAATTCTAATGCTCCTATTATCTCAAATTTCTTGTTTGTTTTAAATTTTGTTGTTTTTAAGATAACTTGTCAAGTGGATATTTTTAAAAAGTCTGCCTTATGTAAGTAAATATTTGTATATTTGTTCTTATTCATCCCAACTCCTCTCCCACACTTTCCTGGCACAGGTTAAAACTAAGATGATAGAAAGATGCCTTTTTTTTTCCATAACAAAGACGTGATCTCTTCCTTTTATTCTTTGCAACCACAGGATCAAAAGTCCTGTTCTCGCCTCTAACAAAACCAAATGCCATTGAAAGACATCTGTCTACTCTAAGGAAATCCACCTACTAGTGCAAAATGAAAGAAGACCATGGTGTTCAGGAGTAAGAGGAGAGAAAAACAAGGGAGCTAAAGGAGGTGAAAGGATTGATTGGTCCTGGGAGAAATGAGAGAGACGGAGAGCATATATAAAGAAACCAGGCAAAGGCCCCGTGGTACAGATCATGAGTCAAAAACAGATATTTAGTGGATATGATTGAGGAACTACTCCTTGACCTTCATCTAATGTAACTCTATGGCTTGGTCGTCATGATCCAAACACAATTACACCTTGTTTTGTGTATTCTTCTGTCTTCATATATAGAATTTACCTTTTAATTAGGGCTTCTGCTAATAGATAATACTCGCCCTCTGTTCCAAAATTGAGGGCAAGATGCTAGGATTAAATGGATATGTTTTTGTTTGAATGGGAGAATGATGAAGTACTTTAGGACTGAAAATTTTGAAATAAAGGTTAGCAGGGAGAAAAGAAATTGAATTACCTCTGTTTTTTGATTCTCATCTCTTTCACTGGCTTTCCTCTTCCACACAAAGAAGAAAAGAAAATGTGTGTGCAAGCCAGTAGCCCCTCTCAAGATGAGCACGAGGTTGTGTTTTAAGTCAAAACCATGGGGTTTATCATTTAGTACTTTAGTTCTGGGAATGACTGAAATTATTATAATTATTGGAGACAAATGTCCATCTAATGTAACCAGAATTCTCAGATTGGTTGGTAAATAAAAATGCCAATTTACTAGTTTGTTTTGGGAATCCATCAGCTACAACAAAACATTGTCCAGTGGTGTCCAGTGGTCAGAGGATTCTGTTCAAGAATTGAGGCAATTGAAAAACTCAATTAATATTGAAATTTGTACTTTGTGAATACAGGATTGGGAACATATCTATGTTTACTTGTGATTTCCAAGTGGGAGGGCTTTGGGGATGTATATAGATACATGAAAAAACCATAAAATAAATGTGTATTGCCTTTGAGTGTCAATTTTACTCTAGATTTTATTTTTTATCAGGAATAAGTTGCCATTTAAAATAGACAAAATCAAACACAGTTCTATTATGAGCAATGCTAAATGCACTTAGATGTTTTTAGATAAAATGCAAAATTGCAAATAAATTTGCCATTTATAGGGAGCTTCTGTGACAGACAAGAGATGTTGAACAGACAGGATTATGGACCAAGAGTTCATTTTCTCTCTTTTTAGTAAACTGTAGTGGGAAAGTTTGTAAAAGATTAGCTGGCTGAATTGACCTCCTACTCATGAAGAGGTAAGAGCTATGTCTCCATGGTGAGAAAGACACACTTACATTTCTTCCCCTTCAACATATCTCTGGACAGAGTGAACAGTTCTTGACCACTGTCTATCTGCACTTATCTTCACAGCCTCATCCATTCTTATTTCAATACACTTTTGCAACTTTTCTAAATTTATGGCTTCTTTTACATTGATTACGTTTTAGGTTGACTGCTTCCTGATGATATGTAAAGGGCACCTTAATCTCATGAATTACCTGCTTCTAAATTGCAATGAAGGTTGAGTTACTTTATGAAAGCTTTCTTAGAAACCATTTCTATGATGTAGAATTTTATCAGCAACTATTACATGGGGTGGACTTTTTGCCTTGAATGTTCTGCATTTTCCTCACTCTTAACTGCTTTTTGACTTAGATTTTTATTTTAGATAATTTTACTTTCCAGCTTTTACTCTTCGATTATCAACAACATAATTTTTCAGTGTTGCTTAGCTTTTAAAAAGTTGTAAAAGTAGACCTTCCAAAGAGTAGCTAGATGTGTTGACCTATGTAGGCAATCATTAGATTAAACTATTATTTTAAAATTTTTATGAAATCAACCATAATATGACCAAAATTTACCAAATCATAGTGTAAAGGCAAGCAGGTGTGTGACCTTAATGAATAATATTCTTTGCGGTATTTTTTGTTGTTGCTTTTCTTTTAAACTTTTAGAGTTTAGACTTTTATAGTCCTTTAGACTTTAGACATATATAGCTTAAATTATGACCAAACTAGTTATATAAAGGAAAGTAAGGTCAATCAGAAAAGATAGGTAGGAAAGAGCATTGTGCGGCAATTATGTCTTTTTCTACTCAAAATAACACCTTAACTTATATTCCTATCATTATCTCTCTTACTAACCACATTTTATCCACGTATCTTTGTATTTTCATAACACTTTGCCACTTCTAAAGTGACACTACTTATTTGTTCACTGTTTATTTTCCATTATTCTCATAGAATAAAAGCTCCTTGAGAGCAAGACCTTTGTCTTGTTAGCTCTCTTGCTACGAGCTAGAAGATTACTTGACAACTCTCAGTGTATATTTTGTATAAATGCAGGATTTCTCAACCTCAGCACTACTGACCCCCTTACCCATTTGAAACAAAGAAAAATGTCTCCAGGCATTGCCAGATATCCTGGAGGGGGCAGATGGCAAAATTTCCCCTGATTAACAACCAATTTTTAACAAGTCAAATGTAAGATGGATCTAAGCCTATTTTCCTTCTGTTAGAATGAAAAGCAGGGCCAAATAAACTCATTTACATGGCCAAGTCACATTTATGGATAGATAACCCACTTTTACAGAAGTTGGAGGGAGATGACATGATGCAGGGAGGCCAATAATGCAATCCAAACCACATGTGCAGATTAAGGTTAAATTAATGGGACAAGTTAAAACACCAGGATTCCTGGAGTGCCATGGCTTTTCATATATCCTAGGGGTAATGCTACAACAAGATTAGCTGTGCATTTTAGCAGTGTATTTTTTTTCCCCTTTTTAAAATTCTTTTGTAAAATGATAGTCTTCCAGCCCACTCCACTTTGGCAGGCCGATTCTTGCATATCAACTACCTAAAAACAAAAAAACAAACAAAAACGATCCTACTATAGGAGATCCTTTTGAGCAACATGGTTAGCTTAAATATATAAGTAGCATACTTTCCACCTGCTATGTACTTAGACAACATTCTATTCTTTAGGTTATTAAAGGACAAACCTGTGGTTACAAATAAACTGTTGGTCTAAGTAAGTTATATTTTATTGAATGCTAAACTATTAATACACATCAAACATAAGAAGAACTACATGGCAATTGCTTTATTCAGGTTATTTTTGAAAAATATTACAATAAAATCATTTTATTAATAATTAAACTTTTTGTCTGTAGTCATAGAAGTAGTAAGCACCATATTTAAATTTTGAACCCAGGTCTATCTACTTCAAAGCAAAGTTTTGCATCGCAGTTGGTCAAGTACTAGTAAAAATTTCTAAGTAACATCCTATAATTACAATTTGATGGACCCTAAACATAATAATTTCCTTTAATCCCAGTAAGATTGAAATGTTAACCAATTCATTAATTAAAATATTAAAGATATGTAATTCCACTTGCTAGAAGGAGTCCAAGATTAGACGAAACAGACTTCATATGCATTTTGTCCCAGTTCATGAATCTGCCAGGGCCTCCATATTTGTTTATTCTGTGGACAGGTAAATAAATCCCTAAATACCTAATTATATTAATTTTCACTTGTTTAAACATTTTGCTTAGAAAGGTAACTTTTATCCATTTTTTCCTTTATCCTTTTCCTAACTCTTATTAAAAAAAAACATTCATTTATGTTACATTATTCAGTCATGGAGCTTTTATTAAGTCAAGGAAAACATTGATTTCTACAACCCAAAAAGTAGATAAAAGATTGTCGACTTTGTAGATTACCTAGGGGTGAGAGAATTCAGCTATTCTTTTGAAATTCATTGCTGGAAAACATTGAACTGGGGCAATAGCATTGTATGATTGGAGAAGTATAATTCATTTGCTAATATACAACCTTGTAAAACTTTAATTACTGCTATTGTGCACATTTGGTTAAGAGTTATTTGAGGATAATGTTAAAGCATAATAATCAGAAAAAAATAGCAGACTGTGATTTCAACATCAAGACTTTTTTCTCAAATATTGATCATTTTATGCACCATTTAACATTTACAAAATATAAAGAAAAATAAGATTGTGGTGAAAGGAACAGTATAAGAATGTACACCGGAAGGCCATTATGTTTTAAATTCTTTAATGAGAAAACAGGCTATGGTATTCACTGATTTCTGATACTTTTTTCACATTCTTTGACAGCACAGCTTGTTACAATTAAAAGGTTTCAGCTAAACCGATTTTACAAGTTTCCTTATGTTAAGGCTTTGACTCCTTCATTCTTTTGGCTCTGACAGTTAAGGTCCTCATGAAGCAATTTGACTAAACCACTTGACAATTTTAAAAGTGTTTTCCAGAATATGTTCACAATGGCAACAATTTAATGATTTTTATAGTTTTCTGGTTTTACTCTTTCAATTTTTCAAAAATTTAATTTCATCATAATTTTCTAATGTATTAAAATTTAGAAGTCACAAATATTTTGTGGGCTATTGTAATTTCATTTTATATGCTTATCTACTCATAGAAGAGTCAACAGATGGAATCTTGATTTTTTTTTATTTTGAGATAATATCTCTGTTGACTTCTGGATACTTCTCTATTTTGAATGCAGAGAAAACAAAAAACAAAAAATTGATGCCAGGCAGATTTTATTTCATGTATTTAAACTTTATAAGTGTTGTTATTTTTTTAATGCTTGCTGGATTCCTCTTTATTCTTGTACTACAAACTAGATAACAGCATGTTTTGTAAAATAGGCTGTTCTTCATTAATTTTACCTATAATTCAGGAAGCACATTAAATCTACATAGTTCCAGCTTAGGAATTTTGTCATATATTTCTCTGAATTCTTCCGTGGACCATAAATTAGTCCCATATTATATTTCTATTATTGATCCTCCATTTTTTACCTCTTTTCTCCCATTGCTTTCATCAATTTCTACTATTCCTTTGGATTCTGGAAAAACTAGTATTTGACATCTTGGTAATGTGATTTGAAGTCTTTTTTTTCAAATTTTATTGTTGCAATTTTAAAATTTTATTTCAAATTCTTCAGAGTTTATCTGTCTCCTTTAAAATCTCACCTTTTTGTATTTTTCTTCCCAATCTTTTATCTTTAAATAAGTTTCAACTTCTTTCAAAGATGCCATGATTTCGTCATCCTATTGAGAATGAAAACTAATTTTCAAAATTTTCTCCCAGTTCCTATAAGTCCTTTTCAAAAAATTTGTCTTCCCGTTTATCTTCCAAATGATCTCTTTTCCTTTGTTACGAGCGGTTTGACAATTTTTCCTCTGTATTCACTCTCAATTATGAACCAAGTGGTGTGACAATTTCCCTTAGGCTTGGCTCATTAAAAATTTGATGCTCAATTCCATGCTTCTAGTAGGTATTTATTAAGTAATGTTTTCCCCACCAATGGGTCACAATAATGGTCAGGAAAAAAAGGATAAACTTCTAGGTCTATACTTTTTATGCTGTATTCAGTACAGATCTCTATGTCTTTTCTAATAATTTATTTGTGTTTGGTCTTCAAGTTGATATGGGAAATAGAGGTAGTTCTGAAGGGAAAAAATTTGAGTTTGGACTATGAAGAATAGTAATTTAATTTCTTCAAAAATACGGCATCAATAAGGCAGAGGCATTATATTCTTGTTGGCACTGCTATTGCACTTGTCAACCAGCTATCATTGGGGTAGGGAAAATGGATTTTTCTACTTCTATTAGATGATCCAAACACAAATGAATACACAGTGACAAAATTTTTAAAATTAAATTCTGTTATGTTTGTAATTGATCGAAATCTCTTCAAAATTTTCGTGGGGGATTAGACATCAGTCCTGCTTTTAGTGCTGGTTTTCAGTGACATATTGCCACCATTGGCATTGTGGAAGGTGTTTGGGACTTCACCAGAGGCTGGCCAGATGGTATTTTAAACCAAAAGTTAACTAAAGGTCTTCAGGCTATAATCACCAGGATATGTGATCATAGTATGAAAAACAGCCCAAACAACGATCAGTGCAACTTGTGTGTTTTATAGAGTTTTTTATCTCACAAAAAATGACAATTTTGCTTTACTATGTACTGGTATGATCTGACAACACTTGAGGCATTGTGTTCAATGCTTAGCTCATCCCTTAAATTGGTAAGCTAGAAAGAGGTCAGAGAAAAGGAGGCAGTATAGTAACTTGATAATAAAAGTTGCTGTCAATATTGACAGAATATAATTGCCTTATATTAGACAATTTATTCATTTATTTATTTATTCTTCCCAATAGTCCTACACAGGAGATAGGATTTTCTCCATGTAAAGATAAGAAGGCCTCTAGGACTTAAGTACTGTTATTATCCTAGTTTCCTTGTCAGTAACTTATTCAAGAATGTATAGTGAAAATGCAGGAGAGCCAGTGGAGTGGTTATAGCTAGTGGTTGAGCACCTGCTTCCCATGTACAGGGTCCCAGGTTCAGTCCCCAGTACCTCCTGAAAAAAAAAAAAAAAAAAAGCAGGAGAGCCAGCATTTGATCATGAGCAGACTGACTCCAGAAATTTTAGTGTAACCATCTCAGCCTCCTTGATGGAAGCTTTAGAGATGCATATCAGTTCATTAAAGAACTGCTAATAAAATTTTGAAAAGAGAAACAGCATAGATAGGATGAAATAATTCCACCATCACGAATTTCCAAGAGGAATAGGGGAAGCCAGAAGAAGTCTGGAACATTCTTCACGGCTCGCATATGTGCTTCCTCCCTACACAGCACAATAACTCTCCCGCCCAGAAAAGTAGATGAGGTTTCCGAGCAGGGTTTGTGGAGCATCTCACACAGAGTGGAGCAGCATTTCTGATATGAAACATCTCTATTTTATATTCAGCTCATTACCAAACTTCTTCAAAGAACCAGAATTCATCAGGTATCATCAGAGAAAGCCAAGACATGGATTCTGCCTATAAAAAGTTTATAATTTATATAAACTCTTGATTTTAGTTAACAATTTGAAACTTAAGAATAGATCCATCTTTGTTAATAATTAATATTTTTTAACTTCAAGGTGTTTCTTAATCTACACATATTTTCTTTTCTTTGATCCACAATCAAATTTTTTGTCTTTCGCCTATTATTCCTAAGCTCTGTCAGTTTGTTTATGCTTCAATATTTTTAATAGATTTTATTCCTTAACAAATTAAAAAGTGCTATTATCATATAATATTTGAAATAGTGTTTAAAGTGTTTTTTATAAAGCAATGACAAGGTAGAGTAATAATACATTCTAAATGTTGTGCGATTTT
Source organism: Dasypus novemcinctus (assembly GCF_030445035.2). Taxonomy (NCBI): domain Eukaryota; kingdom Metazoa; phylum Chordata; class Mammalia; order Cingulata; family Dasypodidae; genus Dasypus; species Dasypus novemcinctus. The sequence continues at coordinate 94,770,798 of NC_080674.1, forward strand.
TAACTTCCCAACCAGACAGGAGTATCTCAAAATATCAGAACCTGATTTTTGTGCCATTCAAGGGAAGGTTGCACACATATGATGTAGGTTTCATTAATTAAGGTAAGTTTCATGGCCTTAAAAATATTTTCTTTCTGTACTAGTTTGCCATATATATGATTTGTACAAAGGACACCGGGCATTTTTTTATTCTGGAGAAGGTCTGATATTGTATTGACGTGAATGTGCATGGTGCAAGGCAAATTTACTAGAGGAAAGTGTGCCTTCAGGCAGCTTACAGGCAGGGAGAAAGGATTAGACAATAAATTAGATTAAAAAAACAGTACAAAAAACAAACAAAACCACAGCATTCTTTCTAGTAGATCCTCAAACTCTTAAGATTATACAGTAAGTAAGGGAATATGAGGCACAAGATTATTAACTTTTTGAATTTTATAAGAATCTTTAAAGTCATTGGGGCTCCTGGGCAAAGTAGAAAGTTCAAATTTAGCCTAAAATTAAGATTAATTACATCGACTCACAAATTTAATTCCATGATTTTAATTAGCTAAACACCAACATCAAGTGGTTAGATGGTTGTGCTGGAACTATTTATAGTTATAGTGGGGGGGGATAGAATGCCCTCCCCACCCAAACAAAGCAGAAAAACAAATAATTAAAAATAGTTTAGGGAGCAGCTGTGACTCAAGCAGTTGCGCCTCTGCTTCCCACACAGGAGGTCCCAGACTTGTTTCCCTGTGCCTTTAAGATAAAAGCCAAAAACAAACAATAAGCAAAACAAATGAAAAAAACAACGCAGAAGAGCTATGTGGCATAGTGGTTGAGTGCCGGCTTTCTCACATCCAAGGTCCCGGGTTCGATCCCTGCCTCTGGTATCTCAAAAAAAAAAACAAAAAACAAAAAATAGTTTAGGAAAATCAAAGTTTAGGAATGTTGTAAAAAGGTGGTTTTGATTTGTAAAAGATTTAGGAAAGACTTTTGTGTTTGTATAATGTATAATTTCAATGTATAATTTCAAAAATCATAAATGTCAATTTGTTTTAGATGTCTTCCATATTTAATTATGAAAACTGCTTCATTTAAAGTTATGGTGATCATGGTTTTCATAATACAATTCTTTATGTTTAAAAAAAATCTCAAAATTCAGCTTGAGTCTGTTTAGAAATTTTATAACATTGTAGCTAATATTATTTTGTGTTTTACAATGTATTTAACAACTGTACTACAAAAACACTTAGTTTGTAATATATACCATGCCACTTCAAGATCATAATTCTGAATTTATTTTCTACTTTATTCTCAATTATCTTAAAATCTTTCTAAATAGCTATATGCCCAACCTATTGAAGTCTCTGTCTCTATTAATAGCAGTAATATTGTATCTTTCAGCAGAACAGGCCCAAAGGTGAATAATATTCAGAAAATGAACCATTGATTGTGAAGATCACTTCAGCTTGTGCTTGTGTTGGTGATATAAGAAGTGAAAAACACTCATAATACGTACAAGAGGATAATTCAGCCAGTTGCACTGTTCTTATCAATCAATAAATTATAACCCTGAGACTATTTCTGTGATTCTGCTATTCTTTCATAATTTCTCCAATAGGAAAAATAACATACAAGATAATTAAATGCATGAAGGTAGGCATTAGTCTACAAACTTCAGGTAACCAGAATGTACATTTTACAGTTTCATGGAAATTAAATCCATGTAAAGCTATCACAGGAAACTTAATCCATAGATAATTTTTAAATCCTGGATAATTTAAACTTATTTTTAGAGCAAATTATTGTGGAGATATAGATGTAGGCATCGTCATAGATAGATATAGATATAACATAAACATTGTCATTTTTGTCTTTTTAGGTATACAAGCTAGTGACATTAATTCTATTTACAATGCTGTGCAATCATTATCTATTTTCCAAATATTTTCATTATCCTGAACAGAATGTGTACCTATTAAATGTTAACTCTTCATTCTCACCTCTCATGCCTCACCACTCATAATCTATAATCTATTTTCTATCTCTATGAATTTATTTATTCTAGATATTTCATACAAGTGGCATCATAAAGAATTTGTCATTTTGTGCTGTCTTATTTCATTTAGCAAAATTTTTTCAAGATTTATCCTTTTTTGACATTAATATTCATAAATACATATTTGTGCGTGTATATATATATTTATATATATATGTACACACACACACCACGTTTTGTTTATCCATTCATCTATTGATGGACATTTGTGTTGTTTCTATCCTTTGGCTATTGTGAATAATGCTGCTATGAATATTGGTACACAAGTATCTGTTTGAGTCCATGTTTCAAATTTTTTTGTGTATATAACTAGGAGTAGAATTGCTGGGTTATATGGTAATTCTATGCTTACTTTATTGAAGAATTGTCAAAAAATTTTCCACAGTGAACACCATTTTACAATCCCACAAGTAGTTCGTAAGGGTCACAACTTCTCTACATGCCTACCAACACTTGTTATTTTCTGGGCGGTTGATGATAGCCATTGCAGTAGTTTTTAAGCTTCTTTTTTATAAGAAAGTTTAGTATTTTTTATATCCATCAGTATTTTCATTTTTCTATAAGGTGATAATCTGTCACAGCTTGATCTAATTAACTCTTTATGACTTTAGTTAAAGGACTTATCAAATAAGAGCTCAACTCACTCAGATTTTTAAATTAATTTCCCTAACTGACCCAATATTTAAATGCACTACTTTGGTGTAATAAAATAAATAAGTCTATATATGGAAAAATTTGCTGGGTTTTATATTGCCAAGTTCCCTCTGAAATATGTGGACTGGATGATTGGGGAACTGCAGTCTTTTTAACATCAGGATGGTACAAGGGAGTAGGTCTTGCCTGAACAATGCACGGCACCTTTGGAAATTGTATCTGAGGAGATGTAGTTCAGCTGGGATAGCAATTCTCAACTGAGCCATGATTTCACAGGTTAGGTAGAGAATGAGAGTGTGAGAAGAGAATGTTAAAAAGGATTACAATGTCAAGAGACCAAGAAAACTGAGCATGAGAAGTATAAGATATAAAAGTAGTCAAAGTAAGCATCTCTATGGTAGAATCCCAGAGAACATGCTAGAATCTACAGACAGCTCTGTCAGACATGAGTACGCTGGTTTTATTAAGAGTTGAGATACATACTTGAATACATATTGAAACAAAACTTGAGAGAATTAAAAATATACTTGTGGAATAATTAAAAATAATATCAAAGTACAAGGAAAAGGTATAGGAGAATCGTTTTGTAAATTTAACACAGGAAAACTTCCAAATCAAGACGTGAGACAAAATTTAAAGGAAAATTGAAAGATCTTAATGGTAAAAGACATCATTTAAAATGTGAACTGTACATAAAAACCAAAATAATTATAATTATATATATACATATATATATATATAACTCTTGAATATCATTATTTTTTGGTGAATATGTAGGTAGAAGTAAAGACTTCACATTTTATTTATACACTTGTTTATGGCAAAAATATTTTCATAAAAACAAACATCATAATATAATTATTTGTAAATGTAAAAGAATAAGATGATTAAGAACTTATTCTAGAAGTCAATGAAAGCAGTTTTTCATTGTCCTCAGAACTGAGATTTCCAATTTTTTATCATTTCATCTGGGATTTTTATATGGGGCAAGAAGTCAAAAAATACTCTCTCGAAATAATGAGACTAGCATGCAAACATCCACCAATTCTTTTCAAAGTTTTCTCAAAATTCCAATAGCAACAGTTGTGAAATGACAGACATAGAAATTCCCTTCTCAGTAAGTTAAGTGACTTCACTGAATTCTGTGAATATTTATATAAAGTTTCCATAATCCTCTTTGTTAATGAAAATATAAGAGATGCAGGTACTTTGTTTGCATTGCTTTAAGGAAATAACCAACTATTTAGAACTCTGTTTCCTGCTGAAAACTCAGGTCTGAAAATAAAACTCTTAGAATTAAATCTTAAAGTTAACATTTCAATTTAATTAAGACAATGACCTAAGAGAATAATTTCTTCAGTTAAGAGATAAAAATTCCTTTCTTAAATGAGATCAGAATCAAACATACTGATTGGACAGAAATAATTTCAACATTGATATGGGTCTATATTTAAATCAATTGACTTTATAATGCATGGCATGAGTCAGAACAACTGGTGCTTTTTCCTTCCAATATTCGAGCCAGAAGCCTCTGCAGATAAGAAAATAATTCTGTCCTGGGTACTGTCCCATTTTTTCGTTTTTTTTTTTCTTTTGCCCAGGGTTTTAAGCACTTTTTAAAAACTTTCTTGGATAAGTCAGTGAAAAAAAAAGTTATAAAATCCTGTCATCCAACCATTTTCACAAAGCAACTTTTTGCTAACAAAGCTATGTCTCAAATGCATATGAATATGTGTTGAATATTTTTATGTTTTACTGTTTTGTGGCAAGAACTAGTGGTTGGGAGTTGTAAGGAGGAGTTCTAAAGAGAATTCTCTAAATAATGTGTAGCAGTTGAAACTCACATTACAAAGGAATAGGTGAAGAATGCCAACTTCCCTCTGGGGCCAACACATATTAGAAATAGTTCTTTTTAAACACAACTTATTATAACATGAAGATTTGAATAAAATGTGGGTCAAGTAATACTTGTCCCAAGATAATATGCTACATGAAGTGAAAAATATGTTCCAATGACTTTTTTCTTTTTTTATTAATTTTTTCTATTTACTTTTTTAATGTTACATAACATTAACTAATATATTTATGCTGAATTATTTGAGGGAAAATTCAAATACATTGAAATGCATAGTTCTTAAGCAGACAATTTGATGAGTTTTGACAAATTTATACACCTTTGTAATCAGCACCTCAATCAAGATATAATATCTGATACTTTCCACCAGTTGATCCCAACCCCTTAGAGGTCCTTCACACACATGGAATCATACAGTGCTTACACTTTTTCACCTCATTTATTTCATTCACCATAATGTTTTTAGATTCATCCATGTTATTGTATAAATCAGTAGTTTTTCTCTTTCCATTTATGAATAGTATCCCATAGCATACATGCGCAACAGTATATTTTAATCCATTCTCCTGTTGACAGACATTTGGGTAGTTTATAGTTTTTCATTATCATTAATAAAGCTGCTATATACATTTACATACAGTCTTTTGGGGGTACATATATTTTCTTTCTTTTCTATAAATTCCCAGCAGCAGAAATACTGGGTTATAGGTAAGGTATAGATTTTGCTTTATAAGACACTACCAGAGTTTTCTAAAGTGGTTGTACCATTTTAAAATTCCACCAGTAATGTACAAAAGATCTGCATGCTCAATCTTCTTGCTAACGTTTGGGATCATCAGTTTGGAAATTTGTAGCCATTTTAATATGAATGTAATGGTATCTTTATTTTAAATAAATTTTTCTCATTACTAATGATATCAATTATTTTTTCATGTGCCCTAGTAGCCATTTATATGTTCATTTGTGAATTTACTATTCAATGGTTATTTTTGGCCAATTTTATTGGACCATTTGTCTTTTATCAACTGAGTTACAGAATTTCTTTATATATTTTGCATATAAATCCTTTGTTAATACAGATTTTGCCAATATTTTCTCCCTGTCTATGAATTGCCTATTTTTTCTGGTTTCTTTTTTTATTTATTATTAAAGAAGCTATAGATTATATAAATGTTACATTGAAAATATAGGGAATTCCCTATATTTTCCATATACTTCACCCCCTCAGCAGCCCACAATGTTCCCCATTAACACCATCTTTTGTTAGTGTGTTACATTACAATTGATGAACACAAATTGAAGCATTGCTACTAACCATGGTCTATAGCTTATATTATGGCTTCTACTTTGCACTGCACCATTTTATAGGTTTTGACAAAATGTATAACGGCCTGTATCTGTCATTGCAATACCATGCAGAATACTTCCAATGTCCCCAAAATGCCCCATGTTACACCTATTCTTCCCTCTTCCTCCCTTCAAAACCTTTGGGGACCACTGCTTTTATATCAGTTACAAGTTCTTCCATTACTAGAATAATAATAGTCTACTTTAGTTCATAGTTGTATTCCTTCCTTATGTTTGTTCATTCCTCAGTCTTGAGGATTTGGGGGTGGTGATGTGCACTCGACTTCTGAATGAGAGGGGTCTTAGATCCCATGGAGCAGATGGATGGACTATCTTGCTTGCAGTTGTAGGTACTCTCTGTTTTTTGGGATGGGTGTTGTCCATCATCATCCTTTTAGTAGTTGACCTAGGTAAGTCTGATGAACTGGAGTGTAGGTGTTGGCTACAGCTCTGCTGATATTCAGGGCTTAACCTACATATGAGCAGCCAGAAGATTTAACACATATAGTGCTGATTGCACGTTCAATAAAAAGGGCAGAAGACCTATGTGTTGGAAAATTATAAATGAGTCTAACTCTGAAACGTTGTGGGGGAATAGGTTATCATATAATCCATGGTAAGGCCCATTGACAGAGCGCCAAATTCCTGAGATTGTCTGCCCTGGCTATAGTGTCTAGATGTCTCTAGAGCCCTCAGGAGCCCCCTCCTTGACTCCCTATTTACTATGGCAGTCAGTGAGATCCTCCTGAAACATAAGCCTACCCTCTGGAAATAGCTTAACCATAAAAAGTCATTTGTATGTATTATTTCCAACTTTCGGTAAAGGTCTTTGAACTCTCTATTCAAAGGTGTCTATTGATAAGCAGAAGCTTTAATTTTGTTGATGACCAATTTATCAATTTCTTATAGTTACTATTCTCTTTGTCTTTTCAAAGAAATCTTTGCTTTCTTCCAGGGCACAAAAATATTCTCCTTTCATTCTTCTTTTCCAGTGCTATAGGTTTAACATTTACGTCTCTGTTAGATCTCAATTTAAATGTTTGTGCATGGTGTCAGGTAGGAATTGTGGCTTTTTACTATTTTGTAGGTGGTGTGAGGTGAAGGTTGTGACTTCTTTTTTCCTCCACAGAGTATCCATTACTTCTACCCTTTCTTGAAAAGACTTTAATTTCTCCATTGAATTATGTTGGTATTTTTATTTAAAAGCAATTGATAGTATGAATTTTTTTGTTTGTCTATTCTGTCCTACTGATCTATATTTGTCTTTAGGCCAATACTTTACTCTCTTGATTCCTATAGCTATAATAAATCTTAGAGTTACGTAATACAACTCTTTAAACTTTGTTCTTTTTCTTGGCCCTTTACATGACTAAATAGATTTAAGAAATAGTCTCTCTTCCTATCTCTTTCAATGTATATGCATATGTATATGTATATGTGTATGTGTATGAGAATGTGTACATGTGTATGTGTAAAGGTATATATGTGTACATATGTTTGTATATATGTTTGTCAATGTGTATATGTATAGATATATACATATGTATGTGTATTTAAACGTGTGTATTATATATGCATTCTTTTTAAATTGAGTTGAATCTATATATCAATTTGCAAGAATTGACATACTGCATATGGTATGTCTTTCCACTTATTTAGGTCTTGTTTATGATCTCTCACCATTATTTTCTCTTTTTCCTTTTCAGAGAGAAGGTCCTATATGTCTTTGCAATTTTTTCCATAGTATTTTAGTTTTCTTTTTTGACACTTAAGCAAATGAAATTGTTTCTATTTCAATTTCCATTTATTGCTAGCATAAAGAAATAGAAATGACTTTTGTGTAATAGCCATGTATCCAGTTACTTCCCTAATACCTCTTACTGAGTTCTAGAACTTGCCTTGGGGAATCCTTAAGATTTTTCCCTAGTACAGCAGATCACCTGCAGATCGAAACAGTCTTATTTTATCTGAATATAATCTCTTTTATTTACCCATTGTGGCAGTTTAAAATTATTTTATGAATCCTCAAAAGAGAAAGATTATGTTTTTGAACTAGTTTACTACTTTGGGTATGATACTCTTTGATCACATTAACTTTGGTTGTGGGTCCTTTGATTCAAGTACTTGATAATATCACTTCAGGGCTTTTGATTGGACTATGTCAATAAGGCATGATCAGATTGAGTCTCTGCCCTCTTGCTGGGTCTGGTATAAACAGAAGCAGAGAGAGACTGAGTCACACAGACAGAAGAGACGTTCCATATTTGATTCTACAATGTCAGAGGAGGACTGCAGGAAAACAGAAGCCTCTGAGAGGCTCAAAGTAGCTGGGTCTTCAGAGTAGCTCAAGAGATGAGCCTTGCTATATGGCTGGTTATTCTTAGCTGAGCTCAAACCTTGGGAAGAAATTGGAACAGCTAAGATTGATATAGGAGGCCTAGAATGAGATAAGCCCTAGGCCTGGTTGCCCTCAGCTGAACTAAACCTCGGCAGAGATTGGCAGTCATTTTGATCCAATACATGGCAGCTGAAGTTTGGAGAGAAAGCATCTCTTACAGTGCCTTGATTGGGCTTTTTACAACCTTGGAATTGTAACCCTTTATCCCAAATAAATCCCCTTTTATAAAAACCAATCCATTTCTGGAACTTTGCATCAGCAGGCCTTTGACAAACTAATAAACATCTACATATCTATCATTCCCATTACTCTTCATTTTATTCCCAGAAATCTGAGTTTCCAGATGGTATCATTTTCCTTCTGCTTTAAGAATCTCCTTTTAATTTCTTACAATCAGGGCTGCTGGGGATGAATTCTCTCAACTTTTTTTTCATCTTAAAATATCTTCATTTCACTTTCATTTGGAAAAGTGATTTTAGTGGATACAACAGTTTAGGGCACAATTTTTTAAATTCAATACTTTGGAGCTGTCATTTTTTTTTTTTTGTCAGAATTGTTTTTCATAAGACACCATCCATCATTTATAACATATACAAACCATATCGTACTGTTTTTATAAATGTCATGCATCTATTTTTCTCTGACTGCTTTTAAAGTTTTCTCTCAGATAAAGTAGATACAACCCCAGGTATTGGTCCTTTTGAGGGCTAAAGAGACCCACAGGTTCTATGGTCATGGCAGATGGGGTTCACTGCCATGTCAGTTGGCCCTTCTTTGGAGCTGGTGTTTCTGCGTGATGGAGATGGACTCAGATGGGATCTCTTTTCACAAGCCTTTCATGCTACTTTACTGGAATTGTAGTTGGTGCTGGGGTTTAAGATATATCTAGGGGATTTGAATCTCTGGACTGACAATATGATAGCCAGGCCCTGAGCCTCAACAGACTTCAGCTCCTACACTCTGATTTATTGGACTTACCCTCCTCAACTAACATGGAGTTGAAGAATGTCAACCACCACACCATGGAGCCTAGAGTGCCTACAACTGAAAGCAGGAGGATTGCATCCAGTATCCATGTGGAATCTAAGCCCCCTCTTGACATAGATGTGGAATGGACACAACCAATCCAAGGCCCACAGGAAGGAGGAATACAGTAAGGATTAGAGTGGACTTAATGATATTCTATTCATGAACTATTGTGGTTAATAATTGAGAAAATGTGGCATTGGTGTGGAAAAAGTGGCCATGATGGCTGCTGGGTGCGGGGAATGGGAGGAAGAGATGAGATGTGGAGGCATTTTCGGGACTTGGAGTTGTCCTGGGTGGTGCTCCAGGGACAATTGCCGGACATTGTATGTCCTCCCATGGCCCACTGGGTGGAATGTGGGAGAGTGTGGGCTATGGTGTGGACCACAGGCCATGGGGTGCAGTGATGCCCAGAGATGTACTCACCAGATGCAATGGATGTGTCATGATGATGGGGGAGAGTGTTACTGTGCGGGGAGTGGTGGGGTGGGGGAGGTGGGGGTGAATGGGGACCTCATATTTTTTTAATGTAACATTTTTTCAAAAATGAACAAATTGAGTAGAAGTTGAAGAAAAAAATAAAGTTTTCTCTATCTTCAATTTGAAACAATTTGCTATGATGTTACTTGGTGTGGTTCTCATTGACTTCATTCTATTTATGTTTTTCATTAAATTTAGGAACATGTTAGCAATTATTGCTTTTATTGTTATTGTTTGTTTTTACTGTTTTTTTTTTGTATGTGCATTTGCCCCATTTTCTCTCTTCTTTCCTGAAACTCCCATTATGTATAATTTTGATCACTTGGTATTGTGTTTTATGTTACTAAAGCTCTATTAAGTTTTATCAATTTTCTCCCTCTTTAGATTATATACTGTTTACTTCTCTGTCTTCAAGTTCCTTCTGCAGTCTACATTCTGATATTTATCGCATAAAATAAGCAACTGCTAGCAGATTGTTCTTTCTTCTAATTTTTAAAATATCCATCTGTTCCCCATGTTGACCTGTTATATCCATGTTTTCCTTTAAGTTTACTAAGTTGCAGACATTTTATAAAATTTTCGACTTTAATAAATATTTATGTCTATGGACATCAAAATTAGCTACCGTATTATACTCTGATAATGAGGAGGTTAAATAAGTCAGAATGCTCAAATAGATTGGGAGGGTGGATAAAGGAAAGTGGATTTACAAAAGATGATTATAATATCACATATTAACAGCTGAGACAAAAGCCACTCTAGATACAAAAACATGAGTTGTTGGAAAGAGGCACACAAAATATGAATTCATTCATTTCATAATGCATTCATTAATTTATTTATTCATTTAAAAAAATTTAATAAAGACCAAGTATTTTCCGGCTAAGATAGAACGCCACAGATAAGAGAAAGAAAGACTAGGAAAAGGTGATGAGTTCAAATACAATTGCATGTGCATTGGCACGTCTCCTAAAAAATAAGTCACTGGTCACAAGCATGAGAATTTTCTAACAAGTCAAGATATAACAATTCCAGTGTGCTATAATGATCTGGTACTTGAATATAACAATTTCAGGGCGGAAATTAGATTGGTTTATGGGATGGTGATAAATTCGATTACATTTGCATTTTCATTTACAAGACTAAAGATTTTATGAATAACACAAATGAATAATATAGCAAACTTTGTTAGAATCTACTATGTATAAAGCGCTATTATAAGCATCATATGAGGTAAAATAATGAATCATATATGGCACATATGTTTAAGGAAGTTTACATTTAAATAAGTTATATGATGAGATCAAATTTTAGTAATACAAGGTTATCATTAACTATTTCATTTTATATTTCTTTGCAGACCAAAAATACTTGTCATCACACAAAGATATATTTGAAAAAAATAGGTATAAACAATAATAAAGGTCAGGATAATATAAAGAATCATAAGAATAATACAGGCTATGGAGGCTCAGCAGAAGAAAGTATGTTTGCTTACTAGAGAAACATTTCATCATTTTGGAAAGATGATTAAAGATGGATTAAATTTATATTCAGTGAGATGTGGAAGTAAGAAAGAACATTCCTGGCAAAGAGCTGTGATTCAAATATAGATTTGCCAAAGGCAGAAACATGAAATCAAAAGGCATGTAAAGGGAACAAATGATTGAGTCAAACATAGTATAAAAGGGATTTGGGTGATAGAATTTGAAGGTTTGACCTGTAAAGATGTTAGTCAAGTAATCTAACACTTTTGCATTCAAGTAGCTGAGATACACACAAACTATCTTAAGCAAAAAATATATATATATAGAGAGAGAATTCATTTTCAAAACCTAGACACATCTCACAAACCACCTGGCTCCAATCTTCAGTTCTCTAGAATTTAACTCTCCAATTTTTTAGTTACAGGTGTGGTTAGTTCTCTTCATCTCAATATCAACTACTGGAAGGGTAAAATTTTGTATCACCTTTAGGACAGTTTTGTCTTCCTTGGCTCATTCATGAGGATAAAGTTTCCTGAAGTATGGCCAGCAATAGGCAGACACTCCAAAAAGACCCTGCAAATTCATTTCATTGATAGTAAGACTAGAATATTTGAGGACAGAAGAACTACATGACTAGAGATGTACTTGGAGAACATGTATCTAACCACAGTATGATTGGAGGGGGTACCATTGCAAGCGGAGCAGTATCTCAGGGAAATCTCAGAATTCTCCAGGAGAAATGACGTACACTATGTCCGCAAGAATAGGAAAGCAGAGGGTCAGACAGATGCCAGGTGTATATGAAAAAATTAAAAGCAGGCATTGGTTGAGTCTATTTGGCCACCAAGATACTTTTGAGACACATTGTTATGTTATTTAATGGTTATCTAATTCCACATTTCATCAAAGATTACATTTCATGTCAAATAATCCTGGATTGCCTACTATAAGCAAAGCGCTATACTAATTTCTTTAAAGAGTGTAGTAGGTGGTATAATGCTCTCCTACCCTTGCCAAAATGTCCCTATCCTTCCCTGGAACCTGGGAATATGTTATATTATATAGCAGGGGAAATTAAGGTTGCAGGTGGAATTAAGGTTGCTAATCATCTGAATTTGAGATGGAAAGATTATCCTGGGTTATCCATGTGAGCTTGATGAAATCATAAAAGTCCTTCTGATTGAAAGATGGGAGAGGAAGAGTGAGTATTAGAGTGATGCAATGTTAGACTCAAATGGTGATTGCTGCCTTTGGGGATTGAAGGGGGCAATGAGACACGGGACTATAGGCAACCTTTGGAAACTGAAAAAGGCAAGGAAATGAGATTCTCCCTTGGAGACTGCAGAAAGAACAAAGATACCTTGACACTTTCATGTTAGTCCAGTGAAATCCATTTGGACTCTTACCTCCAGAACTGTAAGATAAAAAATATGTGTGGTTTAAAGCTACCAAGTTTGTGAAAAAATTTTACAACAATATGTACAGACGTGAAAAATACAAAATACTTTCAGAGTTTACATTTGGCATAGGAGTAAGCTGGGGCTACATAGAATTTATACAAGGTAGAAAATGATAAATGTATGAAAGAGATTGTCTATCACCTGATGAATTCATTTTATCATCCACTAAATAAAAAAGCAAGAGATCCTAAAAATGCTTATCTGCAGCATGGTACAAAATGCCTAGGATACAGTAATGATCAAAACCCAATACTTCCCTGCACTTGTGGAATTTATAATCCCATGGATGCAAATAAATATTGGTTTTTGAAAGTCACACAAATAAAATATAAGCTTGCAAGTAGGACTGCTAAGAAGGAAAGATGTATGTGTCCCTCAAAGCATATAATAGTAGAATTTGGAATAGGCAGAAAGGTCACAGAAGACCTCCCGAAAAATGTTATGCTTATGCTGAGGTCTGAAAGATGAATAAGAATTATTTAGTGAAAGAAGGAAGAGAAAATCATTTTAGACATAACCCTTATTTCAAGAGAAAAGATAATAAAAAAAGGACTAAAAGCAGGCCTCATGTGGCTAGAGAAGAGAAAGGTGAGCCTGCAATGAGGAGACCATTCAAGACCCCTTTAACATTCTGCATTATTGTAAGATTAGTTGAAAAGTACTGGATGATTTTAAATATAGGGATAGATAATGAGATTTGCATAGCAACAAGTCCATCCTCTCTATACAGTGGAGCTGTGTGGATAGAAGTTGACAAATAGGCTTGTTATAACTACAGAGATGATGTAGTCAGAATTTTGGTACATAAAAGTAGAAATGCATAGAATTTAGGAGCCATTTGTGACATTAGATAGATTGAATGTGATTAGAATGAAAGGAAAATGAATTCAAGAAGCACAGTCACCATTGTAAAATTCTGGTGGAATCAAATCCTCAAGAATAACTAACTTTTGTTTAATGATTACAAGTGGCCAAGAACTGTCCTTAGCATTTTATAGATTAATTTCCTTAATACTCATATCAACTCTAAGAGAGGGATACTATTATTTTTACTATTTGCATTCTCACTGAAAAACAGAGAGATTAAATACATCCCTATGTTCACATAGCTAGTAAGTAGAGCATTAAAGTTTCAAACTCTAGTAGCCTCCATAATTTTACAAGAGCTCTGAAAATTATCTGTTTGATTTAGTGTCATGAAAGTCATTAGGAACTTACATGATAGCTGTTTCAGTAAGTAATGCAGATAGAAACAATAATAAAGTCAATCTGAGAGTGAGTGACTATTGAATTTCATTGTCTTGGAAAAGTAGGAGATAAGGAAATTGCTGTGAGTGGAAGACTGCCTGAGTTATTTGGATAAATGAACTAATTAAAAATAATTTCTTTTCTGGAAGAGCAGTAAGTGTTTATATCTGACCAATCTTATACCATCGGCATTAGGCCATATACAGGGAAATTAATTACTGGTTGTGAGATCTCTTGTCACCCAAGGCCCTTATTTCTTAGTGATGAAATCACCTACTTTCAAAATATGCAGGGATATATTACAGAACTTGCACCAAAAGGAGCATTCTTTTTGCAGTTCCTGAAGCCATTCACAATTTGCAGGGCATATGTGAGTAAGGCAATAATACTTGAAGGATTTCCTACTTGTATGATTTGACCCAATTCAGGAAGAAAGGACAATGGGGTACCACAAATCAGTAGCATTTCCATACACTAACAATGAACATTCAGAAGAAGAAATCAAGAAAAATAATTCCATTAATAATAGCAACTAAATGAATCAAATATGTAGGAATAAATCTACCCAAGTATGTAAAGGACTTGTACATAGAAACCTACCAAACATTGCTAGGGAAATCAAAGAAGACTTAAATAAAGGGAGGACATCCTGTGTTCATGGACTGGAAGACTAAATACTTTAAGATGTCATTTCTACTCAAAGCAATTTACAGAGTGAGTGCAGTCACAACGACAGACATATAGACCTTTGAGATTGAATTCAGAAATCAGAAATTAACCCTCATATTTATGGCCAAATGATTTTAACAAGTGGGTAAAATCTACTTAATTGGAAAAGAATAATCTCTTCAAGAAGTGGTACTGGGAAAAGTGGATCTCCATTTACAAAAGAATGAAGATAGACCCCTACCTTACACTGTCAACTTGAGGGGAACAGATAAATATGGGAGATTGTTGGGTATGTGGTTGAAACTATAATGTTGAGAAAACTCTTCATAAAATACAATAAAGAAGAGTTACCTGTTTAGGGTTCTTAATGGGGGGCATCTGGCACAGGGGCAGTCTTCTAGGCAGTGTGTGAGTGCTCATCTTGTCATAGTGTGTTATATCATTGGGTGGAGACCCATATAATGAGGCCTCCATCCTGGGAGGCCTGATATTCTCAAATATAGGGAATTGCATCTCTTGAGAGAACTGGTGACTCCTAATGGGGGAGGACAGTCTAGTGTGTCAAGCCCTCAGCATTGTTGCAAGTATCTGTGGATCTGGTCCTTCAAGCAGTGAAGCTTGGTTGTCACTGTGGGCCCTAAGGGGAGGGGAAGAGAGTAATAGAATAGATGAAAGTAGGGTAACTGGAAGGCAATGGAAGTGTTCCAAAAAATCATGCAATGGTGGATATAGGACATATTAAATTTCCCCAAAAATGTATAAACATCTATAGGCTAAAATGTAAACCATAATGTAAACCACAATGTAACTAAAAATTTAGAAAATTGTACACTATAAAATATAAATCATAATGTAAACCAAAATGGAACCATGATTGGTAGCTATGTTTCAATATCTGTACATCAGTTACAGCAAATATAACATGAACATGTAAAAAGATCATTGCTGGGGAAGGGGAAAAAGGGTTTGATGTTGTATATATAGGAGTCCCCTTTATTGTATAGGTGTCTTTACAATGATCTAAAACTTTTTTGAAGACAAAATTAAAAATTAAAAAATTAAAGAAGGATGTTGACACTAAGGAAGGAATGAAAGAAATTGCCTTGCCACTGTACATACAGGGCAAAACCTATTACAGTGATGAAAGGCAAACACCAAAAACAAAGTTTTATGATATTTTTCATTTTTTAATACCCTAATTTATTTTTTACATTATTTTAGTTTTTCTAAACTATTATGTATTCTATTTCTAATCTTAAAACCTATCATTTCTATTTCATTTTCCTATTAATTGAATTTGGCAATATATTAGGCTTCACTTTTGAAGAAGTTTTGGACCACATAGGGGTTCAACTATGGCAGGGGAGGAACACTGGTGTGGGGTGTTATTGATGGGGACACATGGTTGGGAGGGAGTTCTCCAGTGCATGTATATAGAGTGTCTAAAAATGTTCAGATATTCATTGGGTATTTTCATAGTACTTAGAGTTACAAATGACAACTGAGGGAGTGCTGAGTTCCTAGCCCGGGGAGCTCTGTCACATTCTCCAATGGAATGGCAGCAACCCCCCAAGTACAAGGACAAAGACCAGTGAAGAAGGATTGTCCAATGATGAGCCCTTGATACTGATGACTATGCCTAGCAGCCCATGTGCCTGAAATTTCAACCAGGTCTAGAGCTGCAGCATGCCTAAGAGTTACCTCCTGAGAGCCTCCATGTTGCTCAAATGTGGCTGTTCTCTAAGTCAAACTCAGCATATAAATACATTACATTCCCCCCAGCATGGGACAGGACTCCTGGGAGTGAGCCTCCCTGGTGCCAAGGGATTACTACCAATCACTAACTGGTGATGCAACTAGAAAAAGACCTTGAATAAAAGGGGGAAATGGTAAAGACAAATGAGTTTATATGGCTAAGAGTCTTTAAAAAAGGGTTGGGAGGTCATCAGAGGGGTCACGCTTATGTACACCTCAGTAGGATCCCAGAGACAACCAAAGTAGATACAACCCCAGGTACTGGTGCTCCTGAGGGCTACAGAGACACACAGGTTCTATAGTCATGGCAGATGGCTTTGGAATTCAGTGTCTTATCAGTGGGCCCTACTTTGGAATTTGTGTTCCTGAATGTGATGGAGTTGGACTCAGATGTGACTTTTCTACACATGCCTCTTCTGTCACTTTTATTGAACCTCTGGTTGGTGCTAGGGTTGGTATATACTCAGGAGACTTGAATCTCTGGACAGGCCATGTGCCAGCTGTGCCCTGAGCCTTAGCAGAGTTGTAACTCCTACTCTCCAGTTCGTTGGATTTACCCAGGTCAGCTAACAGGGAGGTGAAGATGGTCAACTACTACAACAGGGAACTGAGATTGCCTAAAACTTCCAGCAGGAGAATCGCACCCATTAACCATACCATGTGGTATTCTACTATAGAACTATTTGACTAGTAATGAAAGAAATGTAGCACTGGTGTGGAGAAAGTAGCCACAGTAGTTACTGAGAGCAGGAAGAGGGAAGAAGAGATATAATGTGGGGGAATTTTCAGGACTTGGAGTTGCCCAAATGATATTGCAGGGACAGAGCCTGGGTATTATATATCCTGCCATTACCCACTGAATGTACTAGGGGGAGAGTGTAAACTATAATGTAAACTATTATCCATGCAATGCAGCCATGATCCAAAATGTTTTCACCAAATGCAATGATTGTACCACAATGATGAAAGAGGTTATTGGTGTGAGAGGAGTGGTGTGGGGTGGGGTGGAGTGTGGGGTATATGGAAACCTCTTATGGTTTTTAATGTAACATTTTTTGTGATCTGTGTATCTTCAAAAAACTACAATTAAAAAATAAAAAATAAATAAAACTAAAAAAAAGGGGGAATTTAAAAATATATATATGTATTAACCAAATAATGGTGCTTTGATGTATAGAAATAAATCATAGTGGTAAAAAAAAAAAAAACTACCTGAAATGGATCAATAACCTAAATATAATAGCCAGAACTATGCTTTCAAATTCCTAGAAAGAAATGAAGGAAAGCATCTTCAGGACCTTTGCATAACCAATGATTTCTTAGAATTTACACCCAAAGCACCAGCAACAAAATTAAAAAAAGATAAATGGGAACTCATAAAAATTTTTTAAAAAAATGTGTCTCAAAGGACTTTATCAAGAAAGAAACATGACAACCTAATCTTTGAAAACAATATCTCGTAAGGTTTAAATATCCAGAATTTATTAAGTCCTTCAATTCAACATTAGGACCAAAAAAATAAAAATTAAAATATGGGCAAAAAACCTGAATAGCTCTTTCTCCAAGGTATACAAATGGCCTAAAAGCACATTAAAAGTTACTCAATGTGATTAGCCATTAGGGAAATGCAAATCAAAAGCACAGTGAGATATAATTTTATACCCACTAGAATAGTTGCTATTAAAAGAAACACACAGAAAATTACAAGTGTTGGAGCAGTTGTGGAGGAATGGGGATATTCAGTCCTGGTGAGAAATTAAAATGTGCAGCAGCTATGGAAGTTAATTTGGCAATTCTTCAGAACATTTAGTTTAGAATTACCATATGACCCTGCAATCCCACTTCTAGGTATATACACAAAGGAACTGAAAACAGGGACTCAAACAGATACTTGAACACTGTCGTTCATAGTTGCCAAAATATGAAAGCAACCCAAGTGTCCATCAAATGAATTATATTTTGCATTATAGAACAAGAAATTATTATATGCACACACAATGGAAAGTTAT